>NC_142691.1:5159015-5462045 GCF_056320005.1 Nelumbo lutea | reverse complement strand
GCATACTATATAATTATATCGCACATAAAAGTTGCATTATACCTAGGAACAATGGAAAACAGATCATATATATCACTTGATTGTGAAAAAAAAAAATTCCTTACCTCACGTCCAAATTGCACTGGAAATTTCTCACTATCCTCATCAGAATGTGATAGTATTGTACCTTCTGGAAGTTCCACATAAAAGAAACTCATTCTTCTATCAAACTGTGTTCTCAATGATTTCCTTCCTTTGAAAAAATTGTTGTCTGCAATTAAGAGAAGCATTGGAAATGATGAAGCAAACAAGACTCTATCAAACTGCTATTTTCTCCTTGTGCAAATTCAATTTAACAAGCTACTTGAGAATTTGACACAAAATGTTCATATCAATTAAGATGTATAAATTCTAATTGTGAGCAAGAGAAAGCAATTCAAGACAAATGTTAAAAACAAGAGGGAAGAATATGCTACTTTCAAACCCAAAGCATTTAGCAGTATGATCAATACCCAGGTATAACGTTTTTTTTTTTCAATAACAAGGGATTTCATTAATTAGAGGAAAAGGAATACCAAGGGAAGATAACCTCTCTTATCTCCTCCACACAACAAACATTGCAGAAAATTACAGTTCAGCCCAAAACAAGTTCTCCCTATTCACCCCTTGCTTCGCTAACCCATCAGCAAAGGAGTTTGCACATCTCTTAACCAAAGCTACTTTAACTTCCATTTCTTTTGTCAACCACTTGAATTTTTTCTTCTCATTGCTGTACATACACAGGCTACTTTTATCTCCCTTTAACCAATCTATCACCAGCTTAGAATCTCCTTCGATGATCAGCTTCCTCAAGTTTAAGCCCTTAGCTCTCTGAACGCCTTCTAAGGCCACCAAAGTCTCAACTCTAAGAGAGTCACCCTCTTTGATTGGGCAAGAACAAAGCAGTTATTTTCCCTTTCTCATCCCTTAAAATACCCCCAATACCCGGAAGGCCCTGGGTTGCTAATGCTGCTTCCATCAAAGTTCAAATTATAAAATCCACTTGGAGGGGGGGTGCAATTTGGAACTGAAACCTCTTGGGCCAGGGCTGAAAAGGCAATTTCTTTCCATTTTCTTGGCAAATCATCTATTGAGACATTGTTGAAGATACCCATTGATTTAAGCCAATGAAATACCCTGGAGCAAATCACCTCCTGAATGGTTTCCTTATTTCTCTCTTTCCCTGAAAAAAATCTGGAATTCCTTTTTTCCCATACAGTCCAAACAACAGCAGCTCTCATTACAATGGAATACCCAGGTATAACATTTACCTAGCGTCATTCATTAGCTACCATTACAATGAGAATATCATTTCAAACATCAAGCAACTCTGAAAAGTAAAATTGTCTGACTTAAAAAAAAAAAAAAAAAATTGCAATTACTTCATGTAAAGGACCAAAAATCATTTAGAAAACTTGATGCCGTTAAAACAATAAACAATAGCATAATCAATTATTTATTTTTCTCTTATATGTCAATGTATCATTTAAATTTGATCTATGAGGCTGATTAGAGTTGTGAGTTGTGAGTTGTGACTTGGAAGTGAAACTCAGGAGAATCAAAGAGTGAACGTAAGATTGGAGATTGGAGAAGTGCATGAGAGATTTCTTGTGGGAACCAGGAGAAGAGAAGCAGGATCATCTAGTAAAATGGGACATCGTGTTTAGAAGTAGGGACTAGGGTGGGCTAGGTATAGGTAATTTAGTAGAGAGGAATAAGGCCCTTCTAGGAAAATGGCTTTGGAGGTTGCTTATTGAACAGGACTGCTTGTGGCACAAGGTTATTGTGAGTATGCATGGTATGTGGGACAATGGATGGGTGCCAAGGTCAATATCGGGATTCTTCAGCCTCCCCTTGGAAATCCATTCACGGTTTACTTCCTGTGTTCTCAACCTTCCTAAAGTATGGTGTTGGGTGTGGCAATAGAACTAGGTTTTGAGAAGACTTATGGTTGGGGAATTCCACCCTAAAAAACCAGTTCCCTTCACTTTATTAGGGGTGCAACTCGGGTTGGCACGAGTTAGCATTTTACACTACTTTGGGCTCAGGCCTTCGAGCCAGGCCTATTACCTGAGCCCACCCAAGTTGCATCCCTACACTTTATTCCTTCTCCCTTCATAATAATGAACCCATCTCTAAACTTTGCTTGATATCTACAAATGGGTTGGATTGGGATTTGGATTTCACAAGGGGCTTAGGGAAAGGGAATGTTCCGCTGTGATTGAATCATTTTCAAAGATCAAACTAGTTTTCCTGGAAAAATCTTGTGTTGACAGTCATATTTGGTCAGCTTCTTCTTCTAGTACTTTTTTCTTGTGCTTCATTTTATAACTCTGATATAGTCCAATAGTTTGGGTGGGTCCTTTGAAAGAAAGTGGTGAGTCTACTTCTCATTTACTACTCCCCTGTCCTTTTTTGAAATGCATTTGGGTGTGGTTTTGCTCTCTCTTTGGCTGCACGTGGGACCCTGCCCTTGAAGTAGCAAGCCTTTTTGGCCCTGGATTCCTTAGCCTAAAAAGAGAGGGAGAGCCACTAGAGCTGTGATTTAGTGGACTATTTGGGAGGAGAAGAATAACATATTATTCAAGGAGACTAGCAAGCGCAAGGAGGCAATCATAGAAAGTATTAGTTTAAAAGTGGCACAATGGATTAAAATAATGGAGATCTTCAAGGTTTTCACAATGGCTGCATGCTTGGGGTGCAGTGGCAACTTCTTCTACAGTGATCAACCATGCTCAATTTTCTTATCTTTTTGTAAATTTTTTGAATGGCTTGTTATATTAAAAAGGAACTAGTTGCATATGGAGTGATTCATAATCTTTTGTTATTTTTTGAAAAATGATACACTAAATCATAGTTATCTACTATAAAATGTTTAGCAAAGTACACAGTTCAGAATTTGAAGAGAAGAGAGATGAGAACACATTACAAATAATAGCATTAGATATAATATTTACTTTTTACATTGAGAGCAAGTTTGCAATACAAACTTATGAAGAGAATTGATTATTATACTAATAAATAGGGTTTATTTAATGAATTGTTTTCTTAAAATGGAAACAGCCTCCCTGTATGTGCAGGGGTAAGGCTGCATAAATCTGTCCCTCCCCAAACCCCACATTGGTGAAAGTGCAAAAAATTGAGGAGAATCAATAATTATACCACCAAATTGGATGGAAAACATAACTGAGTTGAGGGAGCAGCAGCATTACCTAATGAGTAGCGTTTACGATAATACCATAAAATAGCCCAAGTAAACCATTTAGCCAGTTACAGTGTACCACACTTTGACAAATAATCTGATAGAAAAGTCTCTATAGTAATCTCTCATCAAAAACATAATGAGCAGAGTTGTAGTAATCAATTTGGAAAAAATCCAGTAAGACTACATTTTCCAAAGAAGATCCTAGAATTTGGTCTCCCAAATGTTTCATATGATGGCAATTATGGTGCTCCTGCCCATAAACTATTTTCTAAGACTCAAAGAGGAGAAGGTTCCCAGTGCCCAGGAGGGTGGCCACAAGTTGAGCTTCTCACGAGCTATTCGAGCTCATCTCATGAAAAGCTCGGCTCGATTTGGTTTAAACCAAGCTTCGAGATGAGCTCAAGCCTGATATATAGGCTCGTTTGCTAATCAAGCCGAGCTCGAGCCCAATGAAGCTCGGCTTGTGAGGCTCACGAACCTAATATAATAAATAAATAATTTTTACATATACATATACATATAAATATATAAATATATATTTAATAAATAATTTTTATAATTATTTCTTTTGTATGTAACATAAAAACATTTTTATATGTATATTTTTTAATTTTTATATGTATAATAATAAATAATTTTTATAATTCTTAGTTTTTTGTATGTAAAATAAAAATTATTTTTATATGTATAAATTTTATTTTTTAGAAAAAAACTTGGCTTGCAGTCGACCTCGAGCCAAGCTGAGCTCAAACTTGCAAGCTTTGAACCGAGCCGAGCTCGAGCTCAAGAGCTTAACATAGTTTCAGCGAGCCGAGCTCAAATAGCCAAGCATTCGGCTCGGCTCGGCTCGACTTGAATCCACCCCTAGTGCCCAATAGGCACCAAATAGACATAAAATGATTCAAAATTTCAGCTGCAAATGCACAAGAAATGAAAAATGGTTTGAGTCACAAACTGCTTCCCTTGCATAGATTCACTCATTAGAAGACAATTTTCAAGCCTTCCTCCTTTGTTGAAGCATCTCGCATATGTAGATATATTTCTATTAGGACTCCCAACAAAGGTTTCTAGAGAGACCAATTAAACAAACTTATATGAGAACACCTACACCTTACTAGTATCAGTATTGAAAACATTAAATTAGGAAAAGCAAGAAGAGACACCTTTACAAATGATTTATCAAATTCAACCATTCATACTTTCAGCTTTAGTGAGGGCACTCTTTGGAAAATTGTTAAGGGAGAGCTGAATGGTATATCAGCAAAAACAATACCCACACCCAGTCTTATTAAATCATTACCATGCTATGATAACTCATCAACCAAAACAAAATTATACAAGGAATTTGATTCTTCCAGTTAGCATGGCCAGTGGAAATAAATATACGGATATATAAGATAAACATCCTATGTGCTTAGAAGATTTAAACTTGCTTGTTTTGATAAATAAGAAATCTTATTGAAAGAAGGATGAAACGAACATACAAGAACCAAGTAGACATCCTAGATTTAAACTTACTTGAGTTGAAGGATTCAAATTTACATCCTAATTTTTCAGCAGCCGAAGTGAAAGCCTCTTGGACAGCACTAGCTTTGGACAAAGGAATGGGTACAGCCTGCAAAAGAAATTTCAAATCAGTAAATTAAGAACTGAAAAAATTATATATAAACAAGATACCATTTACTGCAGCAGCAATCCAAGACGTTGTAAGTTAATATAAAGCAACTACCATCAATGTCAAGGCAATGCCCAGGCCTGCAGCAGCAACCTACCCCTCTAAAGACCCCAGATAGCTGGGACCTACATTGGTTAATGGACCTTGTACCTTGTCTTGGTCTTTTCATATAGGAGGTAAAAGGTATACTCACTTGAGGTATAGTGCAGCTAAACCATGTCATATTGTATAAATAAAGGGTAGAAGGGTGTAAAAGGTGTCGAATAAGTAATTTTCAATTTATAAAGCTATAAATTGAGCAATGGCTTTTGATCGCCATTTCTCAAGTCTTTGACTGGTCTTTGTGTCTGAACCCAAAAGGCTTACAAGAGAATGCAAGATAAAAAAGAGAAGAAAAACATAAGTATCACTCCTAGCTTCCTAGAATCACTCTAGGACTTTGGAAATCACCTACCAAGTCCCCCTAAAGTTCAGGCATCAATAGGAGGTCTTTGAAGAAGCAAGGTTTAAAATGCTGATGCTGGTGGAAATATTGGAAATGTTGTATGGAAATATTGCAAACATTATAGACATGGTGAAAACATTGTGAAATATGCAAAAGCATGGAATGCTTGTTTTATGTAACGACAAAAGATGTGCAAGTAGACCCTTTTAAATTATTATCTTGTTCCAAATCATCAAAGCTATGATAGGATGAATTTAAGCAAAATTTAAATTCATAGAAAAATGTAAATGATTCTAATATATCAATCAAATGATTTATCTTACACTAAAAACTAAGATTTAACTTCATGTTTGAGAAGGATTTTGAGATGGCTCAAAGTGGTAATTGTGTCCATTAGGTTGGCAAGAACACTGCTTCTTCACATATCTAAAATATTGTTGCCAACTCATATTATAATACTATCTCTTGTACTCCACACGGCACTAGCAACTTTCATTGGGGAATATGTCAATTCCAGTAATATTTTCTGTCAGTAACCATGGAACTGGAAATAAAGGGCAGCCTAGTGCACAAGGCTCCCACCAATGTAGGGTCTGGGGAAGGACAGATGTAGGCAACCTTACCCCTGCACATACAGAGGCTGTTTTCAAGATTTGAACCCTGGTCACCCAGGTCACAATGGAGCAACCCAACCATTGCACCAAGGCCCACCCTCGACCATGGAAATGGAAATATGTTGTGGAAATATTAGGAAATTTATGGACATTTTAAACTATGAGAAGAAGTGAACTTCATGTTACCTGAAGATTGGCATGAGTGCCATGTCTGGAAACCCACTCATAAAAAACAACTTCCTTGCCTAGATCCTTGAAATACATCTTCAAAGCATTTCTGAACCTTCCTAGTTCACTCTCTAGTTCTGGATCTAGAGAAAGAGTATTAGGACAATGCTCAATAGGTATGATCAGTACATGGTCTTGAACTAGTGGGCCCTTAGCCAGTGCACCATAGTAATTTTCTCCTATGGTGAGAATAAGATGAGACTCCACATTGGGGCTTGACAGACAAAACCAGCATTCTTTTGACCTGAAGCTCAATTGAAAGAATCCTGCTTAGTAAAACAGAAGCGATTTTCCTATGGAACACGAAAAGTTGCCACATTAAAAAATAAAAATCACAAACACATATAAGGGAGAAAGGGGGAGGGGAGGCAGGGAGAAAACGAAAGCAGTTTGGATCTGACTACTAATAAAATAGCACTGCTTAGGCATTATAAATAAGTATGGGCAGGAACCATGAATTTGTAACATACCCAGATAAAAAAAAAAATTATCCATGTAGTAGTACACTTACCTGCTCTCTGATCTATTTCTCCTGTGAGAAAATTTCTCACCTTCATCCACTAAGTTGTGCTTAAAATTACAATCAGGACCCCGTTCGCATTTTCCTTTGTTTATAAAATCAAAACAAACACCCCTTAGACATTGCTCCCTTGCATCCATGTCATGCCTAAAGTTACACTTTTCTCCCCTTGAACAAGACCCAGAAGATGTAAATTTGAAGCAGAGCTTCTCACCATCTCCATCTCCCTGCTTCTGTCGTTTGTTGGAGACATCATACCGCCAATATTGTGTATCAGAAACACTATTGTTAGGTCTTTTTTCTGCTTCTTTAGGATGAACTGGTTTCTCTACAACTGTATATGGAGATAAGGTGGTGTTTGGTGGCTTCACACAGATCTCAGAAGCTGACATACTAGATGCTGGAGTAGGAGAGATCGCATGAATAAATTTCTGAGAAGGTATGTATACCAAAAGTTAAAATATGCCTTGCAGCAAGTTTTCTCTACAAGCATAACAGTTTTAATTGTTTTAGAGCTTAAACAAAGTGCACATTTAGAAACCTAAGCTTGATGAGTTACACAGTGCTATCAATTAGAGAAGCCAAAAATTTTACTGAGAAGCAAAAGGCATCATACAGACTCTATAACATTGTTATCAGAATTTCTATGAATAAGAACCAAACCTGTTTATCCTTATTTCCAACAGAAGCGAGACCCAAGAAGCGAGTTACATGTTGGACCTCACTATTAGAGTATGGTTCTCGTGCATAAAATACACACTTAGTGCCTGCAAAGTGATAGCTACAGACAAGATAACCACCACAATCAGAAAGCCTACATTATATCTATACAAAATAGTGTAGCCTTGTTCGGCATTACATGTATGTACTGCAGAGGAGAGAAAAAAATGGAAAAAAAAAAAAAAAAGCAATGCAGGAAAATGTGGTTATAGTTCACTTTCAGAAAGGTCAAACAAAACAAAGGATATGAAGACAACATAATAGGTATATAAAAAAATCTGTAATATGTTTTCATTGAAAGGGTACAGTAGACATTTGCTCTATCAGTAATGGAATAAATATATAAAAAAAATGAGAAAAAGAAAAGGAGTACATGGGGCAGCAGATGAACAGAAAGATAGCAACAATTACAACAGCAAAGTTACTGCAAACTACACCTTGCACCAGATGAACAGAAAGAAGACAACAATAACAACAACAAAGCAACTCCAAACTACACCCCCTCATAGGAAGCATTGTTAACAAAGAATCCTCCACAGAATTCATCAACCTTGAGATAGGGGAAGAGAAGTATCAAGATCTGTGGTTGACTCATAAATTATCCCAACACAAAGGTATATTAGACTTCTTTGCCATTACCTTTTTCTCAACATTATATAAATACCAAGAGTATTTTCGTCAATTGGAAACTCAATGACCTGAAGAGGCATATGTATAAGCTCATTATTGTCTGAATGATGCTGAGTAGGCTAGAAGAAATATGAATGTTTAAGTTGATAGCGTGGATTTCATTGTTGGTATATCCATGTTCAAATTTGAGGGCAACTTGTTAACCCTTCAAGTGGTGACATGGACTCCAAATTTGAAGCTTAAACATCTGATATCAGAACCCTTGATTGTCTTGCAACAAAATCTTGGTAACTAAAGAAGTTGCACCAAAAGATATGGAAGGATGTTTTTCCTTTTTAACTTCAGGAAGTTGCAAATGACAATCTGCATAAAGGTTCTCTTTCTGATTATCAAGTACTTTAAAATTTGTGGCATTGCAGATGACAATTTTGAATATCTCTTCTGGTGTATTGGAATATATAGATCTAGGAAGAGTAATTCCAATGAGTTATTATTTGTTTGGGATTTGGGACTGTGAGAGGGGGTTGCACTAGCAAAGATAAAGGAAACAATATGGCAATTTTTAACCACTAAATGGGAATTTCAGTTTTAGTGTCAAATGCATGTACAATAATTGACCAAAAAAACATTGGTGATTGCTTACCGAGGCTTGATCTCAGCAACCAACTCTGATACGACAGGATCACTTCCAAATGAATCTGATATTCCAGGAAGAACTTCAGATGTATCAGCTCTATTTAAGACCCCACTTGGCCATTCATTAGTGATAGCCAGTCAAGAAAGTCAAAGAAAATGGAATATAAAAGTAAAACCAAATTGTGAAGCCAGTAATGGAAAGCACCAGCTGTATTGAGAATTAAAACACTACATCCTTGACAACAATGAGGATATGTTAGAAACAGGTCAACCAAGTCAGATTCTTCAGCCAAAGCTCGCAATGCATCAATATCATCTTGGGTGTATGTTCCAAATGATTGGCCACTTGATGACTGCCTCCCAGATAAGTAGACCACACATAACCCTGTACACGAGTTTAATAAATCAGCCTAAAGGAAAATCATTCGGGCATACAAGCCAACCAAAAATATTACCAAGTGAAAATGGAATTTCTTGCAACCAATAAGTTGAACAGTTGAGAGCAGAAGTAATCAAGCAAGTTAGCAGTAGTAACAACAATAACAACATGGAGAACCTGGAGAATCTACCAAACAAAACCTAGAGATCAATGCTCTCCTTTGTTTCTCTCGGGTTTCAATAAACACCAATGGATTTTTTTTTCTTTATGTAACACTTAATCCACCTGAGCAATTACGCGAATGAGCTACGCGAAGTTTATAATTTTTATATTGATTAGTTGTGACCCGGGCAACTAAGCTCGGAATCAGCAAAGCTAAAATTTATCGGAATTAGAAAGATAAATATACACCAATATGACAAGTCAAGGAAATTAGGTAATACCATGGAGTTTGAACTTGCCACTACCCTTTAACCAGTACAAATTCTCGCATATCTTCAATCCATCCATCTTAAAGCCTTGATTATCCGGATTCTTTGAAGCAGTGGAAAGAACCTTGGGAGCACCGACGCCGTAGTCTCCGACGAAGTAAGTAGGAATAGGGACTTTTGAACGTCCATCAACATAGTCTGAGAGCTCCTCGAGCCGATCGGCTGAGTCGGGGAAGAACTGGCCCACGCAGAAAAGTGCATCGAACGGACCCGTTGATTTGTTTACCTTGAAGTAAATTAACAAAAAATATATATCAGACGATAATTAGTAAAACAAAATGGAAACTATAAGATGAAATTTTGCTATACACCATGTGAGTGTGCGTAAATGGGAGGGATGAAAGTCTGAGAGAGACCGAAGAGACGCGCTTGAACAGCTGATTGAGGCGACCTAAAACATCTCCACAGAGAAGAATCCTTGGAGGAGCCATGTGGGAGAGAGAGAGAGAACTCAGAAGGCGGGAGAGGATTTAGGATTTAGGAATGAAGTGATACGGCAAGAGAAAAATAAAGGATGAATTTTTTAAATTACCCCCTAAGGTTTAGAAAATTGACCAACTATATTATTATTGTTTCAATAAAGGGAATTTTGGACATTTTCTATCCCTCTCTAAGCATCATACACAAGTTTCAAAGTATCCAAACGCTCATACACTATTGAGAGGCAATTTTAAGAAAAATATCGGGATATGCATATATATTATATATAGGAGAAAAAACTAAGATAGGTATAGACATGCTTAGAAACACTATAAATATTTTAATAAATCATAAAAATACATCAACAATACTAAATATAAAACTTCAATGAGGTGTATATACATTAAATTAATATATTCTAATGGTTTTATGAAGAAATATATTATAGTTAATTATAATTTCATTAAAAATCCTATGCTTAACTATAATTTATAAATTATAATTCTTAAGTTTTAATGTTTTATGAGATAAGAAAAACCCAAGTCTCCTATCCAACCATAAAATATGCATTAGCACAAATTCTATGAATAATAATAATTATTTATTATTTATTTTCAAAAATTAAAAAATAAATAAATATTATATAATATTCAAAAAATAGTTATTAAAGAAGAAATTTCAATTGCTTTGTGGATATGATATATCATCCATAGAATTATAGTATATTCAATCATTGTGATCAAATGATAAAATATAATTAATTAATTAATTACTTTTTATTTTAAAAAATAAAAAAATAATTATTATTATTATTAAAGAAAAAATTTCAATTGGTTTGTGAATATGATAGATCATCCATATAATTATAATATATTCAATTGTTGTGATCAAATGATAAAATATAATTAATTACTATTTATTTTTTAATTCTAAAAATATAAAAAAATCAAAAAAATATTAAATAAGAAATTTCAATTGCTCTATGGATATGATAGATAAATCCATAGATCTAAAACATATTTAGTCTTTATAGGTAGAGAAAAAACTTACATTTTCAAAATTTTTGTTAATTTATATTTTCCCCAAATACCCTCATGAAATTTCCATAAATCTACTGATAGCCATGGTTCAAAGTATTGATACGATACGCCTCGTATCGGGCATATCGTATTATATATTTTGGTCTCAATACACCTATTTACAAGAGTTTCAAGACTCTCACTTATTTCAATAAAAAACATCTTTAAAAATTAAAATTTGAAAAAAAAAAAACTAAAAAACCCATTGAGCAGGGGCGTATTGGTACTTTGAACCATGCTGATAGCACAAAAAAAATTATGATTTTGAATGTAAGAAATGTAGATAAACATAAATTTAAACATTCAAAAAAAAGAAATCACAAGATATTATAAAAGATTGAAAAATTTTACCTATTTTTGCCATGTTTTTTCAAAATTTGAAAAATCTTAAAAAAAAAAACGATTCACACTTGTTTCTTGCAAACGTATGCAAATCTAGCACTCTATGAATGAAGTTTAGAGTTTTAGAATCATTTCGGTGTGAAGAAGGCTTATTTCGAGGAAAAGAAGCTTGCTTTTCCCCCTTTAATTTTTTCTTTTTAGTTTTTGGTCATATCTTTTTCACTGATACGCCCCAATACACCCCCAAAACGCATGAATAAAGGCAAAATGCCCAATTTCCATGCGTATCCTATATCGGTTTTCCAAAGATACGATACAATACGCCCCATATTGGGCTTATTGTATCGAAATTTTAAACCTTGAGCATACAACGGGCATAAAGAGGGCATATATGTCCTTTACTGTCACTCTAAAAATTGTCTGCTTATAACAGTTAAGAAACTGTCCACTTATAACTGTTCAAAATTGCCCATGAATTGTAAATAGTTTTGTCTTAGAGATACTGTCATGTGCAAATGCGCGTACATGTTTACTAGTTGTCTTAAAGAAATCCAACTGTTTCAAACAATTCTCAGTATTAAAAAGATTATTTTGTCCCCAAAATTGGCAACAAAATTTTCAAGTTCCTTGTGGACGGCATCTACCGGTCTAGTCTCGCCAAGCTATCTATCCCCGAGCAAGCTCTACCACTATAAATTCAATTTTTTGATGTAGGAGAGACATGCATCTTCTTGCTACACAACCCTCCAAAACCTGTTATGGCGACAAAGTACGGAAAGAGTTTTGACCAATGCAGAAAATATATGGTATGGAAAGAGTTTTGACCAATCAAAAGATATGGTATGTCAAAACTCTTTCCATACCATCTTCCCACTAAAGAATTCGGGTTACTCGAGGGGTCAACCCTAACTCAATTCAAAGTAAAGTCGGGTTCATAAATTTCAATCCTAACCCTAACTCGAGCATCAACCCAACCTGACTTTTTTTTAGTAGGGTTAAGGTTGGATTCGGGCCAACCCGACCCAAGTTACAACCTTACCTCAAGGTATAATTATAACATTATCGATATCATTTTATCCAATTATGGTTTACTGTCAAAATGCAAGTTAAAATTAGATCAGACAATTATAATCGGGTGTTAAAATTGGATTGGTTCCGATTTAGGTAGTGTTTGGTATCATTGACATACCAAGCTCAAATATAGAGATGCAATGGATTTTAAGTTCAAATATTTTGACATGAAATTATTTTATTATATCATTCATTTTATTTTGATTAGGCATTGAACAAGTGTTTGAGGCAGTATTATGTTTCACATTGGCATTACTACCTAAAGGCTAAAACATATAAATTAAATAATATTCAATGTGATATCCAATGGTTGAATTTAAAAAGAAATGTTTTTATTGATTGATTCATTATTGTACATAGATTAAAAGGTTTTTATGGGTGTTCAATGGTATGTATCTACTTTTGTTAATAGTATGTGATGTGCTAGAATATATCTCTACACCAAGGATTAAGGTATTGATACGATACTCCTGATATGGGGTGTATCATATCTGTATTCGTGACCATGGATATAGGACACAGTATGATTGGATATGTATCCCATGAGTCATGCATACCGGCATGGTACGCCTCCGTATCGAGCCGTATCACACCATATAAGTGGATTTGGTATGATAAACACCGATACGAAGGCGTATCCATGTCTAGTTTGAAAAAACTATACATTGACTACTTTTGTATTGTTTTTCATCTATAATATAAGTTTAAAAAAGAGTATTATGAAAACTTAAATAAATAATTTAACATTTAATTTTTCTAAAAAATAATAAAAACTAAAAATTATAAAAATAAATATATTTCATTTACCTTAGATGATTTATATATTTTATTTTACACATAATTATATGTTAAAAATGAAAATATAGCTATTATTTGAAAAAACAGAGTTATTATATAAAAATACTAAATAAATAATTTTTCCCATCAAAATTAATGGAAAACAGAAAATTATAATTATAAAAATTGAAATGAATAACTTAAGATTTAATTTTCGCAAAAAATTAATAAAAACTGAAAATTAAATATAATTTATTTTATCTACATTAAATGATTTATTTGTTTTATTTTACAATTATGTGTAAAATAAAAACATTATATGTAAAAAAATGAAAACATATTTATTATTTAAAAATAGTTGTTATTTAAATAAAAATACTTAATTAATAAGGACCACTTCTCAATATTTCTAGTTTTGTATCCCTGCCCAAGCAGCTTGGGAAAGGAATCTGGACCGAATCTATGTCTGTGCGTGCACGGAATGAGAGGATCTCGTTAGAATTAATAAAAATTGAAAATTATAATTATAATATTGAAAGAGTGATAATTATTGTACAATGTCCGAATGTTCTAGAGTCCCGATATTGTTCATTGTAATATTTCTCTTCATTTAACCTATTGAAGTATACATTTCTCCCGTGTCTATATCTTATTTATAGATAATTCAGCTTTTAGTTTAGTATTATTAATGCATTTATGTGATTTGTATACATTTCCCTAACATATCCAAGCATTTCTATATCTTCAATTCGTATTCATGCGTTTCGAGAACATATTCGTATTTGTATCTGATTTATCCCATAAAATATTAGATATTGATACTTTGATCCTTGCTCTACACTACCACACTGTTAACTAGACACGTCCTTGACTGTTTTTCAAGATGAATATATTATAAAGGAATGCCGATAAAAATGTTTTATATTTTAATTCATAGAGTTCAATCATAATGCTGGAAAGACATTATACTTGATACCAGACCAACCAGGCCAATCAGATGGGTTTTGATCAAAATTTTGGAGAGTTTTGATTGGTCAAAGTCTTATGTTCTTTCTGTCATCATAAAATTTTCCTAACTCACGGGCCAAACCACCTACCCTATAGGCCGTACTAGACTCAAATCACATTCTATCCGTTAAATTGAGATTCCAAATCAGACCAATATAGATAGATAGATAGATAGATAGATAGATAGATAGATAGATGAACAAAAGATTCCATATTATCAATAAAAAATTACTTAAATGCTATATATTATGAAAGAAAATGATACAACAATAACTTCTATTTACTTCAATATAAGGATCTTCGGTAGACTTCAACATACAACCCAACATTACTAGTAGATACATAGTAACTGACTAACTATACCTAAACACACTCATGTATGATTAAACTATGTTAAGCCATCCACGAGAAATGAATATTGATTTCATTCATAAAAATCACCTGCCAAGAGTAGTAGGGGATTCTTTAGTTAGAACTTAGAAGGGTGAAATGGAAATGTCTAAGTTAAACATTCTTGGTGCTAGTCGTGGGGATATGAATGTCAATTAGAATGGATTTTGTCCAATCCGATCTGGTCCAATATATAAGTCCATTACAGATGGTCTAGGTCTAATCCAATCTAATGAATACTCTGGACCATTTCAATTAAATGTTTGGATCATCCAAACCTAATATAAATCTAATATAAATCATTTCAATTAGAATAGATATTGGTTCAATCTGCTCCAATCTAATATAAATCCATTGCAAATAGACCAGGTCCAATCCAATCTAATATATACTTTGGACCATTAAGTCCAGACTGGTCCAATTCAATATGTCCTATAGGTCTGTTCAATCCTTCCAAATTGATTTTAATTTGGATGGGGTCAATCCAAAATTCATCAATTGACACCCCTAGGAGTGTCAACAGTATTCAAATTCAAGATTCAACATAATTGAATTGAATTCAGATAATTTGAATATTTAATTAGTTGAATTTGGATATGACTTGATTTGATTTGATAAATATCCAAATTCGATCGATTATTTAATTCTTAATATATATATAATATTTAAATGTTTTATATAATTTGTATATGTAATAATTAAATTATATAAAATAATTTATATATTTATATAATTTATATAAATAAAATATTCATTTTATATATTTATTAATTACCTAAAATAATTAACTAGTCAAATTTGAATTGATTCAAATATTTGAATATTTAATCGAATTCAAATTCGAATATTAATTTTCCATATTTATCGGATATCAAATCGAATTCAAATATCAAAATTTCTAATTGGATTCAAATTCGAATATTGCCTGATTCGATTCGAATTTGATCCGTTTACATGCCTACCTACGTGGGAATCTTGGCCTAAGTGGGGACAGAGGTCTTTTAGGGATGCCGTTGGAAGGTGATGTTTAGATTTCTCTAACTTTATATGGTTATGTATATTCTATTTTAAGTTGAACTTTTGGCTCTTTATGATGGCCTGAACTTATGCAATAACTAGTGTTAGGAATTGGGGTCATGGAAACTTGGAGGAAAAACTATGAGGCATGTCTAAAGACATTGTCTTTAAAACGTTATTTGTCCCCACTTAGTTTTATTAAGTTTGTTGTTGGGTCATAGACAAACCCATTCTCATTGATACAACAGATCCTTGGGCAAGAATTTACAACCAACAAAGTTGAAGAGTCTCCGAATAAATCTTTTGCGAGACAGTAGTAGACAGAATAGAGAGAGACAACAATGAAAGGAATCATGGAGCATGGAGCATAGGAAGGTGCTGGTTCAGAAAAAGCTCATTGAGTAGTCACAATGTTAACTTTGAATAATGCCTCTTGATCATACCCAATCGGATTGTGACCATTGAGATCATCAATAGTCAGCCTCGCTCCAAAAGTCATAGTTACCTTGTGTCGCACACGCGTTTTACAAAGCAAGCCCCCATACTCTATTTTTGTATTTGTAAAGAGTATAAATACGCTTATATTTAAAAACTCAAAACAAGTTTTATAATTTTCCAATGTGCATGGGACAAGTTGAAAACTAGTTTTAATAAGAGAAAAAACTATTTTCCAAGATACATGTATAACTTTTTTTCTTTCTTTTCTCATGTAATTGATTAATCGAACCACGTTAGATTTAATCTCTAATGAGATTAAAATTCAACAATTGGAACATCAATGAACTTGAATTAAAGAGTGAAAGTGCCGCCTTAGTTGATATTATATTATATTGATCAGGAGTCCCCCCACCCATGGAACATTACGTGTATAAGAAAAATTTCAACTCTTCTTCATAATATGCATGTCGAGATTCTACATACAAGTAAGCGTGCAGTCCTCTTAGCAAACTTGGGGGTGGAGGAGGATAGACTGAGTTCGGCTTGGGTTACTATAAACCCATACTCACACCGTTCAAACAACCTCTTATACCTTGCATTGGGAATATCTCCTCATGAAATAAAGTACACAAGTATGGAAATATTTTCGATGCAAGTCTGTTTCAACGGGCATTGCACTAACCGAAGCTGAACTGGGATATATGTGGATGCCCCACAAGTCTTGCAACTGTGGAAAGAAGACTATATGTGGATCACCTATCTTCTCCTTGGTTAATTCTATGGTTCGGTGTAGCTTTCTTTCATTTCTTTGGGTCCTGTTTCTTGTATTTTTGTAGTTTTAATCTTCTTGGTTTCTGTTTAACTTTATAAATTTTATTGTAATATGGGCTAAGTTGAATTTGTAAGGGAGCATGATGTACTTTGGTTTAAAGGTAAGGTGGGCTGACTTCTCTCGTAATTTATAATTTTACTTGTGATCAAGGTTAATAAAATTGTAAGGTGGCCCATCCATATGGAGTAAAGTTTGATGTTATAAAAATTGAACTTTATGAGAAGTGAAAATTTAGAAATTAATTAAAAACAATACTATATGAGAATTATTGCATATATAACTTCTAATTTGCTATATACATTGAGACTGTGTAATACAATATAGGGGTGTAATTGAGCCAAGCGGAACTTGTATATTTCTTGGCTCAGTTCAATAAAATACTGTTAAGCTCAAATTCAAATTCGAGTTTGGCTCAAAAACTCAAAATGAATATATTTTTATATTTTATAAATATATATATATATTCTTTTAAAAATTTTATAAATATATTTATATATATATATATATATATATATATATATTTAATTGTTGAGCAGTTCAAATAATTGATGAACTTGAGCCCAAACTAGAGCTCAATTTGATTGCAGCCCTAGTATTACAGCATGCTTATTGGGATGAGGAAATGGGTGATCAAAAGGCTCAAGGCTTAGGCTGAACCAACTGCACTTGAGATGGTTTCCTACCTTTACCCTCCTCCTCCCCCTTGGGCGATCTCTCTCTATTTATTTATTTTTTTCTTCAAGAACCAAAGATAGTGCAGAAAACTCTTTGTACTAATTTCTTTGTTTTATTACCTATTAAAGTTCTCATGTATAGTAGAAATTTCGTTTTTCCACTTTTGTGTTCTTATGAACCAAAATGGTCACTTTTATTATTCTCCTTGTCATTAGGAATGAAAATTACTAAGTGGATAAATGATTAGTTAAATAAAATAAAGATATATAAATATTTGTTACTTTATAAAAAAGATACAAAAGATGAAGAAAACAAAATGAAAAACTATGATAGAAATGAAGAGAGAAACAGTTCATTTATTACCTATTATGCTCACTAGTTTTTCTTTATATTTAACTCTCTCTCTCTCTCTCTCTCTCTCTCTCTTTTCATTGTTCGGTTGTTCATCTTCTCATTTCTCCTTCTCACTTTCAGCATCTCAGCTCAGTTCATTTATCAGACGTGAACTCAGGCACTGACGAACACAGGCACTGGCAGCGAGTCCTTTCTCTTTGCCCTTTTGTTCTATTCCTCTCTTATTGTTTAGTCGGCAACAAACATAGGCACAAACACAGGCACCGATGGCGAACACAGACACAAGCACTGATCTATCTTTTTGTTAGGTTGGACTTCAGGCTTTTTATTAAGGTTGGGTTCAGGCTCGGGCCTAATAAAATTTTATTTATGAAGAATAAAAGCTCGGCCCGGCCCATAAACATGTCTACTTTTCTTAAAACACATCGACGGTGTAAAAGTTAAATAACTGCAACTGTTGCGTCACATTCAGTGTGATGCATCATGCATGGCATTGTGAGTTTTAGAGAGAGAACTGCTTCCACGTACAATTCCACGTGAAAATTATGACATGTCATCCTCCGATGCAATCAGATGTCCCCATAAACGTTGAAAATTCAAAATTGTGGACTTGTGTTTTTCTTTTTCTTTTTTATTTTCCTTCATTCGTTTCCCCACCTTTTCTTTCAAACCTAACACAGGTAAAGGGATCGATCATGAGGCTCTACTGGTTTATTTCTCAATCTTACTTGGTATGTATTTGGTTCCATAACTCCATGTGCATTAGTTAGGTACAAGTTAAATATAAAGAAAAACTAGTGAGCATAAGTTTTGGTTAGAGGATTTTTTTTTTAAACATTTTTGTTTCACACTCCTTAAAATTTCACTTGGTTATTTGATAGAAATGAAGAGAGAAACAGAAAGTTGAGCAAAGTTGTTGAAGAATTCTATAAAATTTTAAGGAACAAGTATCTATTTCGAGCTCTTGTTGACTTGTTCAATAGATTACAACTCTCAGTTACCTTTTAGTTGTCTCTATTTAGTAATTGGCAGCTAGTTTTCAACATTAATGCGGGAAAGTATAGTACATATCGATGAAGCAAAGTCATCAATCAAACTGACGTTAATGATACAACACTTCAGAGTGACCTGGATGATATCCCGAGTTAGCAATTCCAACGTTCATAAGTAAGAGTATTCGAACTATCCAAGCCATTTAAGTGCAACAAGTGTGCATAATGAATTAATTGAAGCTTGCTACAGAGCTGAGCGTTCACGTATCGGCCTATATTGGCGGATACGTATCATTTTGGGAGCTCCCCAATACGTCTCTAAAGAGTGTATCGGGGTTTTAATCGATTCAAGGGGTGGAGGAGCTTTAAACCGGCCCCCTGAACCGGTTTTGAAAAAAAAAAGTACCGATATAGCCCGATACGCACCTACTGGTGCATCAATACTTTGAACCTTGATTGGTAGTGCCAAGTGGTATTTAGGTCCTGTTTGGTTCATAGGAATAGAGATTTGGAATCAGAATCGGAATGGGCTATTTCAATTCCAACTGTTTGGTTGGGCGGAATCAGAACCCTATTCTCATTCTTGTTGGAATGGCATCCCCCCATTTAAAGGCCATTCTCTCCCCCTTTTTGGGGAATGAAATTCCATTTATGCTGATTCCAATTCCTATTCCTATTTCTATCTGAACTAAACAGATTATGGGAATGGATCATTCCAATTTCGATTGTAAAGGATTTTGATTCCGACTTCGATCTTATCTACAAACTAAACGGACCATTGGCTCTGCTTCGCACATCACACGTGGTCAGGTCGATGAGGATTGTTTTCTACTGAACTGTGCTTAGGTAAATGATACTAATAAGCTCTGCTTCAATTCAGTGGTTACCACATGTCGAAGTTTTGTTGGTGGTTGGTTCAGCCCGTATCACATTCATACATATGCAAAAGATACAAGATTATGAGAGGTGTGGGCCTTGTATGAATATTTAAACCAAACCTTATAACAAAATTTTGGTTTTTCCTCCTGATGTAACCGTTTCTGGCCACGTACCAATGTTTTGTGATGTAAAATTTTTTTTGGCTAAGTACCTCATTATTTGACTCGGTGGTGACGTGCCTTGGTGATGAGCTACTTGGTGGCGAACTGCCTGGTGGTGAATTGCCTGGGGGCGAACTGCCTGGGGGCGAGCTCCCTGGTGGCGAACTGCCTGGTGGAAAGCTACCTGGTAGCGAACTCCCTACTAGGCGGCCTGTGACTTAGAGAATGGTGGAACTCCCTGGTGCAGTCCATCCTGACTGCCCTCTGCATGAGGTGGTCTTCTTTCCTTTGTAGACAGTGGGAGCTGAGGGACCTGCGAGAACTCCATATTTTCCTCCTCTTTGTAGGCGGCGGGAGCTGAGGGACCTGCGGGAACTCCATATTTTCCTCCTCTCTGTAGACGGCGGGAGCTAAGGGACCTGCACGAACTGAATTAGAGGACCCGGGGGTATTTTCCCGGCGGGGGCTCTCCAATGCTTAAGTTAGCACTATGATTGTAGAGAGCTTTAAAGATGATATTGGAGAAATGAGAGAGCTAGAGAGCAAGGATTACATCCACATTTTTTCCATCCCCTTCCCCTTTGGGGGGTGAGGTCTTTATATACCGAAGTCCTCATGGGTTAGGTGGGTGAAAAGCCTCCAAGCGGTAAGACTCGTCACATCCCGTCAGAACCGGGGTACGGTGGTGAACTCCTCGAGGTCGTTAGGTTGGCACTTGTGTTAGGTGGCCAGGTCGGTGCCTGGGCCACGTTGTCAGGTCGGTGCCTGTGTCAGTCAGCGGGTCAGTGTCTAGGCCAGGTTGTCAAGGTGGCACCTGCGCCAGTCGGCGGGTCAGTGTCTGGGCCAGTTCGTTAGGTTGGCGCTTGTGTCAGTCGGTGGGTCGGTGTCTGGGTCAGGTCGTCAGGCAGGAGATCTTCATGCGATATGTCAAACTACTCCTGTACCAAGCTACTCTACAAGTGGCGAGCTGCCTATGGCGAGCTGCTTGTGGCGAGCTGCCTATAGCGAGCTGCCTATGGCGAGTTGCCTGTGGCAAGCTACCTATGGCGAGTTGCCTATGGTCGGCTGTCTATGGCGAGCTGCCTATGGCGAGTTGCCTGTGGCAAGTTGCTTATGGCAAGCTGTCCATGGAGAGCTGCCTGTGGCAAGCTGCTTATGGGGAGTTGCCTATGGCGAGCTGCCTATGGCGAGTTGCCTATGGCGAGACGCCTATGGCAAGTTGCTTATGGCGAGTTGTTTGTGGCAAAGCCTGTGGCAAGCTGCTTATGGTGAGTTACCTATGGCGAGCTGCCGTGGCAAGCTACCTATGGCAAGCTGCCTGTGGTGAGTTGCCTATGGCGAGACGCCTATGGCAAGTTGCTTATGGTGAGCTGCCTGTGGCAAGCTGGTTATAGTGAGTTTCCTATGGCGAGCTACATGTGGCGAGCTGCCGTGGCAAGCTACCTATGGCGAGCTACCTGTGGCGAGCTGCCTATGGCGAGCTGTCTGTGGCAAGTTGCTTATGGCGAGCTGCCTATGGCGAGCTGCATGTGGCAAGCTGCCTATGGCGAGCTGCATGTGGCGAGCTGCCTATAGCGAGCTGCCTGTGGCAAGTTCCTTATGGCGAGCTGCCTGTGGCGAGCTGCCTATGGCGAGCTGTCAAGAGGCCACACTTGGTTGGCATGAGGTGCCATGTGTCACAATTCCACTCGAGGGCCAAATCTGCCCTCATAAATTGCCCCCCACTCCCGAGCTGAGAGTAACTCAACGAAGGGAGTAGATTTCTTTTGGCCCGTAAGTCGACGAGCTAGTAAGTGCTGATCCAATTCTTAGTGTGGCCCATAGGCTTTGGGAGTGACTCATAGTCTACTCTTCTTTGACTTTTGCCTGTGCCGGAGAGGCGACCGAGTCTTAAGCAGTAATGTGGCCCGTAGGTTTTGGGAGTGACTCGTAGTCTACTCTTTTTTGACTTTGCCCATGCCGGAGAGGCGACTGGGTCTTAAGTAGTAATGTGGCTCATAGGCTTTGCTTGTGAGGTGTCGAGCTATGATTGTGCTGCATCAGCTTCATAATGCCGGTCACCCACTCCTACAAGAAGCTACTAGGAGCTCGACCTTCAGGGGCAGCACTACTAACTTTAGGTTGCCAGCTCACACGGGAGCCTTGGAAGGCTCGACCGGTAAGGACGCCTATGTAGTCTGTTGGCCGCCAACTCCCGCAGAAGCCACGAAGAGCTCATCTTTGTAGGGGGGACCTTGCGGAGAGGACTGATGAGGCATTATCTAAATTGAAAGTAAGGTTGGTAGAGTTACTTAGTCCGTTAGCTCCCTACATAGTCTTTGAGTTCATAAAAAATGTAAACTATAAAGCGATAGCTTCAATTTCTAAAAAGTGAGGACTTAGATTTGGTAAGATGAGAACTTAGCTTTTGTAGGATGAGAACTTAGCTTTTTGTAGCGTGTTCCTACAGACGGCGCCAATTGATGTAACCGTTTCTGGCCATGTACCAATGTTTTGTGATGTAAAATTTTTTTTGGCTAAGTACCTCGTTATTTGACCCGGTGGTGATGTGCCTTGGTGATGAGCTACTTGGTGGCGAATTGCCTGGTGGCGAACTGCCTGGTGAAGAAATGCCTAGGGGGAACTGCCTGGTGGCGAGCTCCCTGGTGGCGAACTGCCTGGTGGCGAACTGCCTGGCGGAGAGCTACCTGGTGGCGAACTCCCTAGTAGGCGGCCTATGACTTAGAGAATGGTGGAGCTCCCTGGTGTAGTGCAACCCGACTACCCTCTGCATGAGGTGGTCTTCTTTCCTTCGTAGACATTGGAAGCTGAGGGACCTGCAAGAACTGAATCAGAGGACCCGGGGGTATTTTCCCGACAGAGGCTCTCCGATGCTTAAGTTAGCACTCTGATTGTAAAGAGCTTTGAAGATAATATTGGAGAAACGAGAGAGCTAGAGAGCAGGGATTACCTTCACATTTTTTCCATCCCCTTCCCCTTTTGGGGGTGAGGTCTTTATATACCGGAGTCCTTGTGGGTCAGGTGGGTGAAAAGCCTCCAAACGGTAAGACTCGTCACATCCCGTCAGAACTGGGGTACGGTGGTGAACTCCTCGAGGTCGTCAGGCTGGCGCTTGTGTCAGGCGGCCAGGTCTATGCCTGGGCCAGGTTGTCAGGGCGGCCCCTACGTCAGTCGGTGGGTCGGTGTCTGGGCCAGGTTGTCAGGTTGGCGCCTGTGTTAGTCGGCGGGTCAGTGTCTGGGCCAGGTCATCAAGTCGGCGCCCGTGTCAATCGGCGGGTCGGTGTCTAGGCCAGGTCGTCAGGCAAGAGATCTTCCTGCGATATGTCAAACTACTCCTGTACCGAGCTACTCTACAAGTGGCGAGCTGCCTATGGCGAGTTGCTTGTGGCAAGCTGTTTATGGCGAGCTGCCTGTGGCAAGCTGCCTATGCGAGCTGCTTGTGGCGAGCTGCCTATGGCGAGCTACTTGTGGCAAGCTGCCTATGGCGAGCTGCTTGTGGCGAGCTGCCTGTGGCGAGCTGCTTGTGGCGAGCTGCCTGTGGCGAGCTGCTTGTGGCGAGCTGCCTGTGGCAAGCTGCTTATGGCGAGTTGCCTACGGCAAGCTGCCTATGGCGAGCTGCCTGTGGCGAGCTGCCTATGGCGAGCCGCCTATGGCAAGTTGCTTATGGCGAGCTGCCTGTGTCAAGCTGCTTATGGTGAGTTGCCTATGGCGAGTTGCCTGTGGAGAACTGCATATGGCGAGTTGCCTGTGGCGAACTGCATGTGGCGAGCTGCCTATGGTGAGCTGCCTATGGCAAGCTGCCTATGGTGAGTTGCCTATAGCGAGCTGCCTGTGGCGAGCTACCTATGGCGAGTTGCCTGTGGCGAGCTGCCTATGGCGAGCTGCATGTGGCGAGCTGCATGTGGCGAGCTGCCTGTGGCAAATTGCTTATGGCGAGCTACCTATGGCGAGTTGCCTATGGCAAGCTGTCAAGAGGCCACATTTGGTTGGCATGAGGTGGCATGTGTCACAATTCCACTGGAGGGCCAAATCTGCCATCATCACCTTCCAACGCCAGAAATTCCTTTTTTTTAGGAAATTGTCCAAAACCCACCATCACTTTTTATAAATTTTCTTAAACGCACTATTATTTTTCAAAACGTTCAAAATTCACCTTGTCAATGAGATTTTATTTTCTAAAACTCACCATCCGTAGAACACCGTTAAAGTTCAATGACCCAAGTTGTCCATGTCAACCTAAGTGCATTTTTCATGACTAAACTGCCCTTGAATGGTGAATCAGCCTATTAAACAAAATTTTTCACTGAAATGCCCTTTAAGTGCCCAATCCTATTTCATATATAAGATTCCTCACTGAGAGTCTTTCTTGCTCTCAACCCAGAGTGTTCTTGCTCTCAACATTAAAGGAAGGGACTTCTTGCTCTCAATGTCCAAGGGTGCATAGACGAGTTTTCCTCAATCCCATGTTAACTTCTACATCATTTTGGCATCCCAATTCCCCTTTCTCTGTATTTTATGGTGTATCTTCTGCAGCGTGTGGTATCAGTTGGGGACCATGGTTTCAAAACTTTCTTTCTCGGCGATGATCGAAGGCTTTCAAGTTCATGTCCATTTGCTCAAAACTAATGGAGGAATGTTAGCTCGACTCTTTAGGGATTCCCCTATGTTAATGGAGTCTGTAATGGATCTACATAGTGATATTATCTTTGCTGAAAAAGGAAAAAAAAAAGACCACAGTTCTGTAATCAGAAGTTCTAAACTCTTAAGATCTGGAGACTGAAACCGTTGTAGTAATGAATACAATGAAATAGAAATTACCATACAGAGGAATCAAAGGTGTAGAATTATGTATGCTCTCATGGCCTTAAACCCATGACTTCTCTCACATGTTGCAGAGATCTGCCTTTCAGGCCTTAAACCGACGACCACCTACATGAAGAGCAGGAACGCAGGAGCAGCAACAACCGGAGGTAGGCTCGGCACTCTCTGCAATTAATCTAGTATAACATTGGTGGCCTCCGGCATGGAGACAAAAGGCAAGAAACCACAGTGAAGTGGGGCTGGCAACCCCCACAAATCTAAGCAAATGCTGTATGAAACTCACAATGAAACACTCAACTATTTGATTAGAATATTATTAAGAGAAAAGTACGGATACATACAATATACAATGTAGATTTCTGATTTCTATTATTGAGCTATAAACATTCAAAATGTCAATAACCCACAATCTATGCACCAATTCCGCCTGTGAATTAGCATCAATTCCGAGTTAGCACTTATCCCAACAGTATTTTGGGCCTACAAATTCTGATCCTGTGCAGAACCATCTTTTTTCCTATTATTAATCATTAACCGGTCCAAATCATGAGATATTATATTAAAATTTTCCATGGTTTTTTCACCAATTACATGCATATATACATAAAAAAAAACATGTTTTGAACAGGCAAACATACAAAAGCTCTTACTTTACTATAGCGCTGTCTTCTTGCAAACTCTTTTTGTCATTGGTTTTTGGCTGTTAACAAAAATCTTCAAAAGGGGCATTAAGAAACTAATGTCCACTCCCACAAATGGCAACAATTTTCTTTTGTTCGATAGAAAACAAGATAACCCAGAAAACCAGGTCGGGTCCCCACTCCCCACAACCTGAGCAACCGAACTCGCCTTCCCTCTCTAAACTCCAGGTTCCAGATTATAACCCCCTCTGGACCATCTTCACGGGTGGACCGGACCCATGCTCCTAGAATGCTGATACACCTTCGTCAGGTGCCGGTCGGCGTCATCACCGGCTTGCCCGCCTGTGGTTCACCTAAGTTCGAGATGGAGATAGGTACACCTGACACTATATAACAGTCTTGCCAATCTTGAAACCGGGGATGACTGTGAAAGCCACGAGGAGATTATTGGATGACAAGAATGCATCATTGCTTACACTCTCCATGTAAACCTCTGAGAACCTGGATCCTTTGCTCACCTAAAAGATGGAAACTGATGGAGCGCGATCCGACCGGTCTTAGCTGTCCACGGCCTTGCTTCTGAACGGGGTAGCAGGGAACCTGAAATGGAGGAGATGGGGAAGCTTTGGGAGGAACCCGGTGTAGAGGCTCCGAAGCTCAAGTTAGAATCCTTCAAAAGCAAGGTAATACCAAATAGCGCAAAGTTTGCAAACCTTGTTTGTTGGGGGGCAGGGGGCTCTTATAATCACTTCGTGCACTCGCCCCGAGGCCCTTGTCAGGTTGGGTATGATTACCCTTGTGCTTGTCAATTCGGCCGTCGTCCTTTCTGCTAGGACAGAACCGTCACTGCCTAACCGTCTTTCTAACTAGAGATGGCGGTGTCAGTGGCGGTGGCAGGTGGCCGTTTAAAGTGCGGCCGGTGATGGTACGACTTGTTTGGTTTGGTGCCCAGAAGGTGATGTGGAGTGCTGAGCGAGGCGAAGTCTTGAGCTCGGAGGTATCTATAGGGCAGGTCAGTTCGGCGAGGTGTATCCCGAACTGTTACAAGGTGGCCAGCTCGGCGAGGTATATACCGAGCTGTTACAAGGTGGGTCAGTTCGGCGAAGTGTATCCCGAGGTGTTACAAGGTGGGTCAGTTCGGCGAAGTGTATCCCGAGCTGTTACAAAGTGGGTCAGTTCGGCGAAGTGTATCCCGAGCAGTTACAAAGTTGGCCAGTTCGGCGAGGTGTATCTCGAGCTGTTACAAGGTGGGTCAGTTCGGCGAAGTGTATCCCGAGCTGTTACAAAGTTGGCCAGTTCGGATTACTCTGGCTTTGGGCAAAGGGTGAGTTCGGGCCCCCCGTAGGTTTGGCCCCTTTTGCCGAGCTGTTGTTTCTGCCACATGTTACGTAACAGTGAGGTCGGGCCAAATCTTCCTTCATCAATTGCCCCCCATTCCTCGTGCCAAGGGTCATGCCATGGTGCGGGGAGTTTCGCGAGGTAGCAGGTGGATTTGTCCCATCCTTCGAATCTTGATTGCGCGAGTTACTTTTGCCAGGGTTCTTTCGGTTTCCGAGGAGGATGGAAACGTGCCTACTCAAGAGTGTTGATGGTTGCGACAGCGCGCGTTTTAAATTTCAAAAATTCGCGCTGCTGGGACTTGACAGCGGGTCAAAAAAGGCGTGCCACTGCTGTACGTGCGCGGGCGGCTATCAGGGAGACGCGCGGCGCATTAGTTTCGGAAGGACGCGTGTCGAAGCAACGTCGGTTTCAAAAAGACGTACGCTGATGTTTCGCTTTTTTGGAAAGACGTGCGCCAATCACGTCTCGACCTTATGGGACGTGCGGTCAGTGAAAACGTGGTCCGTCGGATTGTCTTCGATCTGCACGGTCGATTCTTGGTTACTATAGCTATAAATAGTGGGGGACCCCAGTCGGTTTGTCACCTCTGCGGTTTGTCTACTGAGCTCGCATCCAACCTTTCAGCTCGCATCAAGGTTGGTTATATAGCCTTCACGGTTCCTTGGCTTGTTCCAGTCTCCGAAGCCTTCAAACTTTCTTCTGGTGAGTACTTTCCTGAATCCATCTTTTCCCCAATGTCTAGCTTTGATAGCTCAGACGATTCTTCAAGTAGGGCCGATGTAGGTCCCACCAACCGAGCCCTGTCTCCCGACTGCCTCAGTGATCCTGAGGTGGAATTTGAGGACTACGAACCAGTAGGCCGAGACGCTTCGGGCAGTTTGGCATCTACCTCTCGTCGAGGTCGGATGCTAGACAGGTTTGGTCCTTCGACCATGACGCCTAAGGGGCTTCAATCCATACTTATGTCTTACAACCTTCCCGGGGGGTATACATATTTTATTCCTTCGGGTAGCTTTCCTTGGGAACACGGTCCTGACAAGATCGTGATTTTTCGAGAGCAGCTCGCTGCGGGGTTGCGACTTCCTTTCCATCCCCTTCTCGTCGAAGTCATAAACCACTTCGGTGTCACCATTGGCCAACTTCATCCGAACTCTATTCGGAACCTAGTGGGGACAGTTTCCCTTTTTTGCGAGCAGAACTTCCCCTTGGACTTAGAGATATTCTCCTCTATCTTGATGCTCAAGAGACTGGCGGGTTCTCTTCCTGGGGGAAGACGGGCATATTACCTTTCTCCTCGCCAGGGTTTTAAGCTTCTGCACAATATTCCTAATAAGGTCTCGGCGTGGAAGTGGGACTACTTCAGCGTGCGAAGTGCACAAGGATGGCCCTTTCAGACCGGGTGGGGTGAGGCCGCTCCTGATTTAGGCGTGACTCTCGATAAAGAGACGGTGAAGGGCCTCCGGCAATGGGCACGGAAGGTTTATAGTGCCACCACTACTTAACAGAGGTCAAGCTTATTATAGCCGACCTGAGTTCGGGTAGGTTTCTAGCTATGCAGTTTCTTGCTTGCTCTGCTCTTTTCATTTTTTTTGATGTCGAACTCGTTTCTACAGGTGTGATGGACGCGGAGAGAACTCGTGGGGGGCGTTTGTTCCAAGGTATGAAGAGGAGGAAGCGGGTCGCCAAGCGAACTCGTACCGAGCTGCCCCTAGATGAGGAGCCCCAAGTTCCAGACCACACGCCGAAGGATCTGCCCAGGGAGCCCGAAGTGACTCCACCGATGCCCGAAACTGCCGGGGTGCCTTACGCTGAGACCACTCATACGGGCGCTCCCGCATACTCAAGTGCTCCTGCTCACTCCGAGTCTGCTCATACGCGGGTTGGGCCCTCGGGCTCGGGAGCTCAAGGGGAGTTCAGGAGCGTGTTGATGCCGAACTACGCTCTTCAGAAGAGTAGGGACGCTACTTTCCCTGAGGAGATCGCGACGTGGACCGATCTTCCCTTGAATCAAGTCGCTTGCCGCGTCGTAACACATGCCATGGTGGTAAGTTAGATTTCGTCTTCCTTTTTCATTCTATTGCTTCTGCTGTTATTGCTCACTTGTTTCTTTTGGTAGGTGAATTCTTCAATTCATGCCTTGGCGGCCCAAGTGGAGAGGAGCTCGCGACAGCGCGAGCTCCAGAGGCTGCCGCTCATGCTGGTGAAGAAGCTTTCCGTGCTGCAGAGGCAAATACCCGGGCTGCTGAGGCGGCTGCTTATGCTGCTGAAGAGGCTGCTCGCGTCGCGATGGCCAGGCAAGAAAGGTCTCAGGGTGACGCCGAGGCCATGGGGGTAGTTGTCAAGCATATGGCGGACTTGAAGTTAGATTTGCAGCATCAAGTCGAATATCTTCAGGAGGACATCAGGGAGAGAACACAGGTTTTTTCCCAAGGCATTGAAGACGCCAAGAAGAAGGCAGTTGAGGACTACATTGCCTCTCCGCGTTTTGACGATCTGATGGTGGATTCTTACAGGAGGGGGTTCAAGTTGAGCAGGTGGATGATCCGGAATACGTACCCCGACATCGATGTAAGTGCCATATCCACTTCGCGTATAACTTAGGAGATGGCCAATGCCGCTGATGGCGAGCTGGACTCTAAAGGAGAGGCATGGCCTTCAAGTGTTGTTGAAGTGCCTTCTAATGGCGAAGAGGTGGCTCCGGGCATGTAATTTTTTTTTTGTAAGTCCTTTCCGATGGCCAATGTACTACTGTTTCTTGCAATGGAATAGATAGTCTTTTTGCCCGTGTTCTTTTTCCCCGAATTGATTCTTTGTCGGTCACTTTGTCCGGGTTATTATACTTCTGTGATCTGTTCTACCGCGAACTGGTTTTTTGCCGAGCTGATAATATGCTCGACTTCTTTGCTTGTTTACGCCGAGGTTTCTCTTGGCTTGCATCGTGGCACATAGGACCTGATTTCGTCCACTTCGCTTGGTGGTTTATAGGTAGTATCGCCTTAAGTTCACGATGTTCCACGCTCGAGGTACTTGTTTGCCTTCCAAGGTTTCGAGTTCGTATGCCCCCCCGAGCGCTCTTTTTACTTTATAGGGCCCTTCCCAGTTAGGTTCAAGCTTGCCCACGCCGTGTTTGGGCACCATAATCTTACGAAAGACCAGGTCGCCGACTCGGAAGCTTCATTGCTTTACTCTACTATTGTAGTAGTGAGCTACCTGCTGCTGGTATGCCGCTATTCGGATGTGCGCGAGGTCCCTTACCTCGTCCAATAGGTCAAGGTTGGTACGTAACTCGTCTCCATTCGTCCGATCATCGTATGTTTCTAATCGCAATGTTGGTACTTCGATTTCCGCCGGGATCACTGCTTCAGTGCCGTAGGTGAGGTTGAAGGGGGTTTCTCCCGTGGCGGTTTTTTCGGTAGTTCGGTGAGCCCATAAGACACTTGGTAGCTCTTCGGCCCACAATCCCTTAGCTCGATCCAGACGTGCTTTCAGTCCGCGCAGGATGGATCTGTTCATTACTTCTGTCTGACCGTTTGCCTGCGGGTGCGCGACTGACGTGAAGTTTTGCCGAATCCCCATGCTCTGGCACCACTCTTGGAACTTGATATCCTCGAACTGCTTGCCGTTGTCGGAGATTAGTACCCGAGGTAACCCGAAGCGACATACTATGTTCTTCCAAAAGAAGTTCTGTATGTTTCGAGCCGTAACAATTGCTAGAGGTTCGGCTTCTATCCATTTCGTAAAGTAATCTACTGCAACAACTAGGAATTTTCTTCCACCTGTTGCTGGTGGGAATGGCCCTAGGAGATCGATGCCCCATTGTGCAAAGGGCCACGGGCTGGTGAAGTATTTGAGGTCGAAGGCAGGTTGATGGTGGATATTGCCGTGCTTCTGACACTTGTCGCATTTTCTGACGAGCTCGACAGCTTATGCCTTCATCGTTGGCCAGTAGTATCCTTGTCAAAGTGCTTTTTGGGCGAGTGCTCTGCCCCCCAAGTGTCCGCCGCACAGGCCTTCATGAGTGTCGCGGAGTACGAACTCGACTTCGGCAGGTCGTAGGCAATGCAAGTAGGGGAGCGTGTAGGACCGCCGGTATAACCGTTCGTCTATTATGATGTATTTGGCTGCCTAGCGCTGCACCCTTTTGGCCACACTGCGTTCTGCAGGGAGGGTTCCGTCTATCAAGAAGCTCGCGAGTGGGTCGATTCAGCTCGACTTTGCCTCCAAGATGGGAGTTACCTCCTCTGTCCCCTCGAGAATACTAGGCCGAGGTAAGACCTCTATGTAAACAGTTCTCATGTTGTTGTGACTTGTACTGGTTAACCGGGACAGGGCATCGGCCTCAGTGTTCTCTGACCTCGGGATTTGCCTGATGAAGTGTGACTCGAAGTTGAGTAGGGCTTCTTTTACTTTGGCCAAATATGCAATCATGGAGAGCTCGCGTGCTTCATACTCGCCTGTAACTTGGTTGACCACAAGCTAAGAATCGCTGCAGATGACCAAGTGTTTTGCCTTTACCTTTCGCGCTAGGTCCAGCCCGATGATCAGTGCTTCGTACTCTGCCTCGTTGTTGGATGCCGCGAACTCAAAGCGTAGTGCGTATTCTAATTTTGTGCCGCCCGGACCACACAAGACTATTCCAGCTCCGCTGCCTTGCCAGTTCGAGGAACCATCCACGTGAAGGATCCAGGGCTCCTCATACCAGTTCGCGCTTCGCCTGACCAGGAGAGATGCCACACTGGCTGCTACTTCACGGGGTTCAGACTCTATGGGCTCGGGATCTCTGGGTTCGCCCGAACTGGGGATCTTGGGCTCGACCTGTGGGGCTTTCTGGCTGAAAGTGCACTCAACAATAAAATCTGCCAAAACTTGGGCCTTAATAGCGGTTCTTGGTTTGTACTGGAGGTCATACTCGCTGAGTTCGATGGCCCATTTCGTCAGTCGACCGGAAACCTCGGGTTTCAGTAAAACTTGTCTCAGAGGTTTGTCAGTCAGGACGATGACGGTGTGAGTCTGGAAGTATGGGCGGAGTTTCCGAGCTGCTGTCACTAGGGCGTATGCTAGTTTTTCTATCTATGGGTACCTTGCCTCTGCTCCCTGCAAAGATTTACTAACATAATAGATGGGTCACTGGACCCGGTCTGTTTCTTTTATTAGTACCGAACTGACCACCTCGTTGCTTGCCGAGAGGTACAGTTCTAAAACCTCGCCCACCTCAGGCCGGGCTAAGGTTGGCACACTAGCGAGGTAACCTTTTAGCTCATCGAACGTGAGTTGGCAGCCCTGGGTCCACTCGAACCCTTTGCCTTTGATTGCCTTGAAGAATGGTAGGCAGCGGTCTGCTGATTTGGACATGAAGCGGCTTAGAGCGGCTATGCGGTCGTTTTGCCTCTGAACCTCTTTTACTTTCCGAGGTGGTCTCATATCTAGAATGGCTTTTATTTTGTCTGGGTTGGCCTCAATACCACGCCGATTGACATTGTACCCTAGGAACTTGCCCGAGGTGACACCGAAGACACATTTTTTGGGGTTCAATTTCATGCTAAACTGATGCAGGATTTGGAAGACAGAATCTAAGTCTTGTATTAATTCTTGTGAAAGCTGAGTCTTGACGACCATGTCGTCTACATAGCATTCTATCTTCGTGCCAATCACGGGCCGAAATAGCCTATTTACAAGTCTTTGGAAAGTCGCCCTGGCATTTTTTATTCCGAAGGGCATGACCTTGTAGCAATACAGGCCGAAGTCGGTTATGAAGCTGGTTTTTTCCTCATCGGATGGGTTCATCCTGACTTTGTTGTAGCCCGAGTAGGCGTCCAGGAAGCTTAGCAACTCGTTTCCCGAGGTCACATCCACTAGGCGGTCAATTCTGGGGAGGGGGAAGCAATCTTTCGGGCAAGCTCGGTTCAGGTCGGTGTAGTCGACGCACATGCGCCACTTGTCGTTTGCCTTTTTTACCAACACCGGGTTGGCTACCCAGCTCGGGTAATGGACTTCCCTTATGAAGTCTGCTGCGAGGAGCTTCTCGACCTCCTCGTTGACCGCCCTCCAGCGTTTTGGGGCTAAGTTGCGTTTCTTCTGTCTAACGGGTCTGACTACAGGGTCAGTATTAAGTTTGTGAGTTATCAATCCGGGGCTAATGCCGGGCATGTCGGTCGCGGACCAGACAAAAATATCTAAATTTTGAAGTAAAAAACTCCCCAGTTCGGTTCGTAGTGGATCCTCGATGGAAGCTCCGATCTGAAGTGTGCGAGCTGGGTCCGTAGCTGAAGTTGGGATTGCGACCGTTTCCTCCGTGGGCGAAGCTCGTTCCTCACCTTGCTCTGCAGGCCACTCCAGTTCGAGGTCGTCGGCCGCCTTGGTTTTTTCCTTCAGGGCGGCTACATAACACTTGCGGGACTCGAGCTGGTCGCCCCGCGCTACCCCTACACCGAAGTTCGTAGGGAACTTCATGGCCAAATAGTAGGTGGAGACCGCCACCCGTAGGATATGCGTGATCGGCCGCCCTATTATGGCATTGTATGGGGAGGGGTCGCGACTACCAGGAAATCATGGTTGAGTCTGACTGCACAAGGCCATGTGCCAACTTCCACAGGGACGGTTATTTTTTCGAGGGGTCTGACTTCTTCTCTGCTGAAACCCACCAGGGGAGTGTTCGCGGGCTTCAGCTCACTCCGCTGTAACTGCAGCTGGTCAAATGCTGATTTAAAGATGATGTCCACTGAGCTACTCGAATCTACGAGTACGCGTCTGACCTCGAAGTCGCTGATCCTTGGTTTAATGACAAGCGCGTCATCATGGGGGTAGTGGACCCCTTGTGTGTCGTCCTCCGTGAAGAAGATTGGTTCTTCGGTCTTTGGTCTCTTTGGGGGGTTCCATTCTTCGAGGGCCGCTTCGCGAACTGAAGTCCAGGTTGCTGCCGAGGTACACCCCGCTACCACCGAACCTCCCACGATTACATGGATGGTTCCCCGAACTGGCCTCTCTTCCGGAGGCTGCCGCTGCAACGGTTCGGCAGGTCTGTTGCTAGACTCGGGGGCATCCTTTTTGTGCTCCCCTTGCCGACCTGCCTTATTGTTATTATTGTTGTGCTTTACAAAGTTTCTCAAGTATCCGCGATGGATGAGCCCCTCTATCTCGTCCCGGAGGTTATTACACTGCTTGGTACTATTACCATGGTCTCTATGGAAACTACAATACAAATTCTTATTTCTCTCGTTCGGATTTCCCTTTAGGTAAGGTGGCCACTTCACGTACGGGGCATCTTTGATCGTCATTAAGATCTCTGTCTGCCTCGTGTTTAACGGCGTGTAGTCCGTCCGAACTGATAGGGGAGCCCGGAACGACTGGTTCGGCTTCGGCTTCCAGGTCGGGTTTTTTCTGTCCACCGGGTTGGAGAGCTCGCATTCTCTCTTTCTTTTCTCGTTCCCGCCTTCGGTTCGTTGGTTAATTTCTTCCTCTGTCCTCATGAACTTATCCGCGAGCTTAAGGAATTCGGCCACGGTTGCGGGCTGGTTAGCCACCATGTGCCATTTGAATTCTTTGTGTGTCACCCCTCTTTTGGCCGCCACGAGCTGCACTGCGGGGTCCAATCGCGGTATCTGCAAGCATGCTTCGTTGAATCGTTTGATGTAGCCCCAGATGGATTCTCCTTCTCTTTGGACTACTCCGAAGATGCTTTCCTCTGTTCTGGGGCATCGTTGGCTGGTGACGAAGTGTGCGGTGAAGACCTGCACGAACTGGGCCCAGCACTTTATCGGGACGAGGGCCAGGTTCTTGTACCAAGTGCGGGCTACCCCCCTGAGGGTGGTGGTAAAGGCCACGCACATGCATGATTCACTGGCCCTGGCGAGGTGCATTTGGGACTGAAAGGCGTCAACATGGTCGTTGGGGTCGAAGGACCCGTCGTACTTGTCCAGAGGTGGGAGCTTGAAATCTCTGGGTAAGGGGACCGCCAGGAGTTCTGATGCGAGAGGGGAAGGGACCGAGAGAATCGGGGCAGCCCCTACCTCGTTCGAGCTCGTGTCTTTGCCTCTGAGTTCCGACAAGGCACGGGTGGCGGTTCGGCAACTTCGTCGGCGCCTTCGTTGCTGAGCGGGCCTTGTACTGGCGCTGCTGGCCTCCGTGTTACCGAGCTCGATGGGCCCGGAATGATGGTAGTCTGCCGCCAGGGCACCGAATTGGTTTTCGGTGAGCGGGAACTCGGGCTTGGAGGGCCGGGGTGCCGACCTCGCGGGCGAGGTTCCCGACCCGCCTGTGGGTTGCGAGGCGGGGATGACATTTTTTTCTCTTCGGCCTGGGGACGAGGCCTAGCTGTTAGGGGGGTTCTGGGGCCGGGAGGCCTTCGCCTGGTGGGGGCGTCCATCCTGCGGGGAGGCCTTGACCGGCCTCAGAGCGGGGTGGCGAGGTGGAAGTAGTGGTTGGTTCCGTGGCAGTTGGGGGAACTGTTGTTGGTAGTGATACTGGGAGATGTTGTGCAGTACTTGGTGCTGGTGAAGCTGGTGCTGCTGGAACTGTTGCATTTGGGCTTGCATTGCCCGCATGCACTGCATCAGGTCGTCCAACCGATTTTGGCCGGCTGCTAGGGGGACGACAGTCGGTTCAGTGAAGGTTGTCTCAATGGGGAGAGGAAAGGGGATGCTTGAGGCAGGAGGGTTTACGGGGGCCACTGCTTGTGGCGCGTTCAAGCTGGGGATCCCATCCACCGAAAGGGGGATGGTGAACTGTCCAACGCACACCACAGGGACTTGAAGTTGTTCCCCGGTGGCGTTTGTCTCCGTGCCACGTCCGGTGTTGCTGGAGGAGGCCATGAGTGTTGGGTTTTTTGAAGAAAAAGGGGTTATGGAAGTTTGGAGGGAGGCTTTTTGAAGCGTTCCCATAGACGACACCAATTGATGGAGCGCGATCCGGCCGGTCTTAGCTGTCCACGGCCTTGCTTCTGAACGGGGTAGCAGGGAACCTGAAACGGAGGAGATGGGGAAGCTCCGGGGGGAATTCGGTGTAGAGGCTCCGAAGCTCAAGTTAGAATCCTTCAAAAGCAAGGTAATACCAGATAGCGCAAAGTTTGCATACCTTGTTTGTTGGGGGGTAAGGGGCTCTTATAATCACTTCGTGCACTCGCCCCGAGGCCCTTGTCAGGTCGGGTATAATTACCCTTGTGCTTGTCAATTCGACCGTCGTCCTTTCTGCTAGGATAGCACCGTCACTGCCTAACCGTCTTTCTAACTAGAGATGGCGGTGTTAGTGGCGGTGGCAGGTGGCCGTTTAGAGTGCGGCCGCCAAACGTCAAATCCCAAGTCAGTCAGGCGCGGCGCCCTTGGGCACGGACTTCCTTATTGTCAGGCATGGTACGATTTGTTTGGTTTGGTGCCTAGAAGGTGATGCGGAGTGCTGAGCGAGGCGAAGTCTTGAGCTCGGAGGTATCTATAGGGCAGGTCAGTTCGGCAAGGTGTATCTCGAACTGTTACAAGGTGGCCAGTTCGGCGAGGTATATCCCGAGCTGTTACAAGGTGGGTCAGTTCGGCAAAGTGTATCCCGAGCTGTTACAAAGTGGGTCAGTTCGGCGAAGTGTATCCCAAGCTGTTACAAAGTGGGTCAGTTCGGCGAAGTGTATCCCGAGCTGTTACAAAGTGGGTCAGTTCGGCGAAGTGTATCCCGAGCTGTTACAAAGTTGGCCAGTTCGGCGAGGTGTATCCCGAGCTGTTACAAGGTGGGTCAGTTCGGCGAAGTGTATCCCGAGCTGTTACAAAGTTGGCCAGTTCAGATTACTCTGGTTTTGGGCAAAGGGTGAGTTCGGGCCCCCCGTAGGGAGTTCGGTCCGCTGGTGTCCCCTTGTTCCCACCTAGGCTTGGCCCCTTTTGCCGAGCTGTTGTTTCTGCCACATGTTACGTATTAGTGAGGTCGGGCCAAATCTTCCTTCATCAGAAACTTCAGGCTCAATGAGAAGGCCAAGCAGTGCAGGAGCCAAACCCACTTTTTCTGGGTATCCTCCAGAGTTCACGAACATAAAAAAGAAAGATTTGAATGGAAGAAGAAGGGTAAAATAAATAATAAATTAATGATGCCCGTCAATCAAATTACCTTTATAGTGAGTTTCGGATGTTTTGAAAAGTTATGGTGAATTTTAAAGAATTGATTGAAGTTGATGATGGGTTTTAGACAATTTCATTTTTTTTGCTGCATCGAAGTTTTAATATGATGCCTTTTTAGGAGGTAGGCGGGTCTAAGATTGAACCCCTCACCATTTTTGAAAAGAAAAAACTGAAAAAAAAAATGCTAAGAACCTCACATCTCATATCGTTGAAGAAGGATAGACAAATGAAAGAAGTATTTACCTCTGGTTTGCTACAACCATGGATGACTATAATTCCAACTTCCATAATCCAATTCCCCATGAAAGAGATATCCAATACCACTTCATCCTTCTCATGTCTCATCTTGAGAACCACAGTCTAAAGTTTTGAGGCTGCGTTTGGAAACAATGCAAATAGAGTGTAAATTTCGGTTCAGGGTAAATTTGCATTCTGATTCACTTTTGTTTTCGGCAACACTACATTTATGCATTGACAAATGATAGAAAACACATTTTCCAATGCATACTTGCATTGATAATAGGGAAATTGTCTAAAACTCACCTTGAGTTTTTAGCATTTCTCTTAAACTCAACACAACTTTTCAAAATGTCTAAAATTCACCATGCCACTAACTTGTCGTTAAACAAACTAATAGGTGTTAATATATTGTCATTTTAATATTCATAGAAAAATATAAAATATATACAAAATAAATTAGCAGGCGTTAATATATTACCATTTGAATATTTAGATATGAAAAAAGGAAAAGTTCAAAAGAAAAATATTTTCAAATATAAAATACATAAAAACATAGAAATTACAAAAAATATAAATAAATTATAGAAATTGCACACAAAATAAAAAATATTTTCAAATTATAGAAACTATAGAAATTAAAAAACAAAATCAGAAAAAAAATTGTAGAAAATACCAAAAGTTATAGAAAAACACAAAAAATTGTAAATAAGTAACAAAAATACAGGAAAATTTATAGATTTTAGAAAATAGAAAAATGTAAAAAAAACATTGGAAATTATAACAAGACACTAAAAAATGCAAATAAAAACAAGAAAATTAAAAAATAAAAAAGACCATTTTTTCCTTTAACTCACCATTTAAGGGTAATTTAGTCATAAAAATTGTTATTTATACTGACATGGACACCTTTGTTAAGAAACATTAACAGTGCACTAACGGAATGTGAGTTTTGGAAAATAAAAACTTACTGACATGGTGAGTTTTAGACATTTTGAAAAGTTATGGTGAGTTTAAGAGAAATGTTGAAAACTCATAGTGGATTTTACACAATTTCCCTTGATATTAAGATGTAAAAATACATCAATAAAAAAGAAGTAAATTTGTATTCAAGTGGGCTTTTGATTAAAAAAGACATATATTTTATTGAAATTCATATTTACATCCATTATAGCTAAAAGTCACCCAACATTGCAATTTATATAGACCGTTTTATACTCTACATATTTGTCTTCACACTTATTTACATTGTTTCCAAACATAGCATGAATAGCTAATTGACAGCAAATGTATAATAAAATTACAACAAATTTAGTCGATATCACTTATTGGATGGAATTGACCCGTCCATCTTGTCCTCAATCACTTTATTTATGGTACGATCTGATTAATGCATGCCTTGCATCAACTTATTATATGAAATCATCTTGGGGTGCTTGAGGGGTGCCTCTTGCATAGAGTTGTTCCTTTTAAGCAATTTTTTCTTGGCATGAGCGGGTGGGTTCATCTTTATCTTATTATCCCAAAAAATAAGATTGCCTTTTCTATAACCAACGAATTAGGTAGAAGGGCATCCATTCCTATGGGTGGATTTGACCCAAGCCGAATCCAATTGAGTTCGGTTTGTTGAAATTGAGTTCAAATAGTCAAGTATTCAGCTCAAATAACTCGTATAAAGCTCAACTAATGACCACCCCTATACTCCAACTACCTCCCATTGTATCTCCTCGTATATAACAAATTCCACGGCTGTTGCTCCACTTGTGGCTGTGGTTCAAGTTGATGACATGATCGGATTAACGTTCGGATTACCCACCACATAGGATCCTAGGTGGCAGGTCAACCAAATCGAGGTACTGCTAGATAGAAGCAAATTGACATGGTCCCCAACTTGTATGAAAGAATTAAAGTTGGAGGAAATTGTATAGATTTTGCATCAATTTTTAAAAAACAAAAATTGCACATGATAGAAGTAATGAGAGAATGAAATGCAAATAAATTCATCATAAAGACTACCTCCAAGTGGGGGTGGCAACGAGCCGAGTTTTTTATGAGCTGTTTGATCTCGATTCGGTTCGATTTCAATCGAGTTCGAGCCTAATTCACTAGCTTGATTATTAAATGAGCCGAACCAACTTGAATATATATATATATATATATATATATATATTAATATTTAATATGCATATAAAAATAATATTATAATTCTTAATTTTTTAAATATCAAATAATTTTTTTTATATATATTTTTTATTTTAATAAAATATTTTTCTCAAAATCGAGCTCAAACTAAGCTCGAACTTAAATTTTTTACTTAAATCAAGTTTAAGATTTATTGAATAGTCTCGAGCCGAGCTTTAAAATGATATTATTTGGCTCGGCTCAAATCCACTCCGAGTGTTAGATGAGAGTGGAAAAAAGAGAGAGAGAAAAAAAGTCGGCGCTCACAGGAAGTGTTTACGAATCGACTGTGTGTCCACCGTCCAACCTCTTAAAAGCACGTGATGCGCGTGAAATGAAGATGGCATTTCCATGAAGTTGACGTTGAGAGTTGAGCCCGTCAGCCATGGGCCCATGGCCCAAGTCCCTGGGTTCATCATAAAAAGTGTTTATATTTTGGACTTATTAACGCATCTGGCATCTCTCCTTTTCATTTCCAGATCTTTTGATATCTTCAGAGTATGATACGAGAGATGGGCATCATCATGTGGTATGAATGCGCTATGACCGTTGTGACTTCTATGGGAGCATAGGATCATGCGGTATGAATGCTCCGACTGTTGCGACTCGATGAACTCGTCGACTCAAGACTCAACATTACTCACATAGTCGCATATCACAAGTCAATTAACAACCATTAAGCGTGTGTTTGGAGCCATGCGCGTTTATTGAATAAAAGCTGGTAGGTGGGAATCATTTCATTTTCTCTATTATATGAATTCATATATATAGAGATTTACAAAAATAAAATTTGATTTAGTTATATGTTTACTGTTGAAATTGTTGGACCGTTGAGACAAGTTTTATAAGTATTAATAAATAAATTCATTATTGCTTTTGTCGATTTTTCAAATAAATCAAATACAAAATATTTAGTCAATGGTTCAGAAGACCGTGTTTATACCGTTTGCACGGTATAAGCACGTGAGCACTGAAGCCCATTTCCTATTAAATCACGTCCTCGGTACTCGGTGATCAGTAGCTCCTCCCTTCTGAGTTCTGCCCTGTAGATGGGGCTTCGTGTGAACACGTTCTTTTTTCTCCTTTTTTTTTTTTAATTTTATTTACTGCATCCACTCATTTTCTATTAAGAAATTAGAAATGTTTAACCTCCAGCACCAGCAGATTCAAATCGTTTCAAAAAACCACATGACTGTATTACCCCTCCTCCATTTATTACTTTAAATATGAAAATCTCTGAGTAAAAGCCAAGCCAACCACCTCGTATCTGTCTTTCAGTGAGTCCGCGCACCGCGCATTTCTGCCAATAGAAAAGTTGATAAACAAAATGTACAATTTTAGTAGTAGTTGAAATATGGGTGGAGGTTGTGTTTATATCGTCCTAGTAGAGTAGTCTCCTTTATTTATATACTTCATCCCCACCTCTCCTTCGGTGCTTCCACAAACAAGAATAATGTTCATGCTCTATTTAGTTTTATTATTATGTTATCAACGGCTCATAAGGGTAAGAGGGTCGGTGGGGTTCAATGAAATGATGGGCACTGTGTCCATTTCGTTGTGCATAGGTGAGACAGCAAAAACAAATATGAAAATTAATAGCAAACACACCTAATTTCACTGGTCAAAGTTAAGGCACATTATTAATTAATTAATTTAATTAAATTAATTGACGGTGGCTCTTGGTCAGATGCCTCCAGCTTTATTACTCTATCTTACCAACCTTTTCTCATTATCACGAAAAGAATAAGGGTTCGTTTGGTTTTTGGAATAAGGGGTTTTGATTGTATATAGTGGTGGGGCCAGGAATGTTTTTCTTTTTTTTTTTGGGAAGAGGAGAGTTAAATAAGAAAATGAGATAGGGAGTAGAACAAGTAGGGTTTGGGAAAAAAATGGATTGAGAAGGTTTGCATCTATTACATTTTTTCAAAGAAAAATAAACTTTTTTTTTTGGAGTTAGAGGAGCATTTCAGAATGACAACAAGGCGGGGATCATATTCCCCATCCCCGACCCCGATTCTGAAATTAACTCTCATCCCCATCTCCGATTTCCGTCAAGGATAAAATGTGTCCTCCATCCCCAGCCCCTGATGGGGATGGGTTCTCTACGGGGATCCGAATCCCCAAAATATTTTTAGATAACAATAGTTAAAAATAAATAAATAAACTTAAATTATAAATAATGTTTTAAATATGTCTTGATATATAGAAATAATATAATAATATATATTTAATATAAATAACATTTAATATATATAAAATCAAGGTCGAATGGGGCAGGGACTTCAATCCCCATCCTCGACCTCAACCATGATCGGAGATTCCTATTAATCCCCGTCCCCACCCCACCAAAATAATCCCCATCCCTGACCCAATAAGATCAGGGAAGTCAAGTCCTATCGGGGATGAGGAAAATTGCCATCCCTAGGAGCATTAGAGAGTGATCCATTATATGGAAGGATCCCCCCACCCACCCACCAATATGCTTGGCTTTGCCCCTGATTGGATAGAATTATAATTCAATTCTCATTTTTGATGGAATGGTATATGGGTATTGCCCCGATATTTGAGGTAATATTGAAATTTAGAATCCCATTTCAACTGATTTTGATTTCAATTTAAACCAAATAAATGAAGAATTTCCAATTTCAAAAAATTTTCATTTCAATTCCCGATTGCAAACCGAATGGACCCTAAGATCATGAGGGAAAAAAAAGAGAGAAAATAAAATATGGCTAGTTATTTGAAAAAAAAAATTGAGAACTTTTTTTCAACTACTTATAGTAAAGAAACGGGGCTGTGATTCGTTAGTACAAATCTCAAATAAGTGAATGACACACGAGCAGAATCAGCAGATAGCGACATAGATGTTCCAGGACTACCACAAATATGAGCTAGGCGGCTTTTGTTTATTTTGTCATTATTCCATTACCATTACTGAACTTCTTAACTCTTATTTTATGTATGTTGCTGTTGCTGTTTCCACTTTCCAATTCCCACCTATAAAAATAAATTTGCCTCTACTATTTAATATATAACTACGTCTACTTTTCACTGATAGTCTGCCTTCGTTTAATTTGTTTCCCCAATTATCTAGTCTAACTACCATTCGTTTGGTATCATCCTTGTTTTCTTAGATAATTCACATCTTAGGCCATGTTTAGAATCAATGCTATTTTTTTATGGGTGCTTTATGAAGCAATGCTGCATTGGTATGGTGTTTTTCAGAAAATATTATTATTATTATTTTTTTTTTGTTTGGGACATGTTGATGCTCGGGATGGTTGAAGATAATAAAGTAATTTCGCTTTTAGACTTCGAAGGCTTTGAGGGTTTGGAGAGTTTATCGTCGAGGTCGAGGTATGCAGGCCGAGGCGAAAAGGGCTCCGAATACTATAGAAGCCAAAGGCAGGTGGCCTAGGTGCTGCAAGGCAGAATACGTCAGAGGCCCTGGGTGAGAACTCGAGGCAGAGTCTCCGACTATCAAGTTAGTACATGGTACGAAGAAGGGAATTAGAATATAGCTTTTGATATCAGTTCCAAATCCAGATGTCGATTGTATTCGATCCTCCTCTTACCAGGAGGGGGCACCCCTATTTATACTTGAGATTCCTAGAGGTAGGTGGAGATGAACGCCTGAGATGGGTGCTGTATGAGGGCAGCCAAAGAGCTCTTCGGGGATGTGTGGGCGCTCCGCGATTGGCCCCGTACAAGGGGAGCAGAGTAACTCCTAATGTAGCGGATCTCATTCCTAGGTCAAGCATTCGTGGGCTGGGTTGGGTCACCCCACATCACTTGCCCCCACTCCCGAGGCCGAGGAGAAAAATTCGGCTTCAGCTGATGGGAGTACTAACGGTGAGTGCCAGTGGGCCTGGCAGCCGAGGTGTACCCTGCAATGGCGTCCTCTTTCACGTCTCTACTTGGTTCATCTTCGTAAGTTGAGCTGAGATTGCGAGTGGTCTATAGCATTCCTGCTTTGAACAAGTGACCCGGGAGGCGCACTCAATGCGGATGCCCTAGTGCCGCCATTTGGGCCGAGGACCTGTGATACCGAAAGTTGTTTAATCCGAGGCCCTGCGAAGCCAAGGGCCTGCAAAGCCAAAGGCCTATGAGGCCCAAGGATCTATACGCGAGATGGCTTTTCGACTGGACCAGTGCGCGCATTCGCACAGCCGGGTCGCATAAGGCAGTGGTTCACAGTGGGCGGACACGTCGTTTCGCCTTCCAAGGATGGGCATTTGGGGGTGCAGCGCAGTTGGATCACAAGTGCACCCTGAGCGTCATTTTACCTTTCGAGGATGGGCGTTCAGGGGTGTGGCGCAGCTGGTTCGCAAGTGCATAGGCATTTTGCGTCCGTTGGATTAGGGATGATCTGTGCTGTCGCTAGCACGTCATTTCACCTTCTGAGGATGAGTGTTACGCGGCGTGCCATGATTGAGCTACGGAGGCGATGGATTCTCATCCATTGGATCTCGAGAAATTTGGGTCGTTCGTTCTCCTTTAAATAGGGTCCTTAGTGACAACACTCTTGTCGTTTGCCTATAAGCACCTTTGCCTTCGAGTGAACTCAGCTTCCAAACTCTCCAACCTTCAACGCTTCATTTTCACTCTTTTTTCCTCCACATTTCTTAGGTAATTTTAAACAATGTCGTTTTCAGATTCTGGTTCTGAGTGCTATGATCTTCTGAATGAGTCGAAAGGGAGCCCTTCTCGTACCCCTTCTACCCTTTCCCTTTTGAGTCCTTCTCCTCTTGCCCCCCTTCGGCAAGAGGTTGAGGTGCTTCAGGGGAGGGTAGCCCCTAAGGGTGCCGAAGGTAGCCGTCGAGGCAAGGACCCTCCCTGTAAGAGTGTCACTTCTGTGACACCAAGGGTGGCCTAAGTGTCTTGCCCAGTCAAGGGGGAGGGAACCCTAGATCATGTTCCTGGGATGAAACTGAGACCAATGTCCTCTGCTTGGGTTTCGAGAACTCTCTGGATGAGGACCAAGTCAAAGCTCTGGCAAGACAGTACTTTATTCCCTTGTCCTATGGTATGAGGGTGCTTGAAGTAGACAAATGGCAGTGGACTCCTAAAGAGGGGGAGATCTGCGTCTACCAACATTTTCTCTAGTTCGGTCTTCGGTTTCCCCTTCATCCGCTGATTTCCGAACTGTCGAGGGCATATGGGATTACTCTTAGCTAGCTAGTGCCCAACACCGTTAGGACTATAGTGGCCATGTTGGTGGTGGCTCGGTTCTAGGGGGTGGAACTGACGCCAAGGATCTTTTGTGCCGAGGAGGCATTCTTTCGAGAATGACATGTACTACCTCCAACCCAGTAGGACCAATATGATTGACAACCCTTCTTCCGTGCATAGTTGGAAGGAAAAAATCTTCTTTTTGTCATGTCCCGAGGGTTGGTCCATCAAGTCGGGGTGGGGAGAGGTTAGCTAGGTTGCAGAGAAGAGTGTCCCCATGCTCACGAGGGAGGAGAATGATGATCTTGTGCGGTTGCTCAACTTCGGGATAGTTCGAGCCTAGCCTTAGGTGGAGGAGGAGGTCCCACTAGTTTTTGTGGGGCTCAGCCTTGCTCCCCTCGGTAGAAGAGGCCATGCGGTCCCTTAACACGTTCTTTTTCCCCTTTTCTTTTGCTGCATTATTGATGGCTTTGCTTTGTTTGTAGAGGTGCCGATGAATGCCCACAAGGCTGTTTTGTGACGTGCTCACGCCATGCAAAAGGAGTGGGCTAAAACGCTTCAGAGGCCTTCTGACGAGTAGAAGGAGAAGGTATCTACCCTTGTGAAGGGGGGGGGGTCCTCTAGTCAGGTCCCTGGTAAAGGGACCACTCCAGTTGCTCCCACGAAGGGAGCAACTTCACAAGTCCCTGCCAAAGGGAAGAAGCTCGCCAACGAGATGCTGTCGAGGTGGGAGCAGCCCATGCCGCTGAAGTCGACCACTGGGTTGTAGAAGCCCACCCTAGAGAGCGAGGCGGGGCAGAAAAGGCCACCCGAGGAAGCCGCAGGGGATTAGCCCCCATAGAAGGTGGCCCGTTTTGGGGGCTTGATGGGGGACGCCTCAAGGGGGTCCCACAAAGAGCGAATGAGGTTGTTTTTTGCCCCCACACCCTTGGATGAGCTCGTCGAGTGGTCCAACCAGATCTTTCATCCCAATGGAACGTCCACGAGGGGGACTCCATCCGGGAGGAGGGGGTTGGTCAAGCCTTGGTGTGCAGGGCCCTCCTCTCGAGGGACCGCTTTCAGATGCTGGGGAGCATGCCCGAGAGAGTCTATACCCAAGGCCTCGGAAGCCTGGCCTAGGTAATGCATCTTGCTTTTCCTTCATGCCTTTTGCTTTTCTATAGAGTAATAATTGTTTCTTCACTGCAGGTCTGTCTTCACTATGTTGGTCTCGGGGACCGGCTGAAGCTGACCTTGGCCCAAATGGACAAGCTGGAGGAGGAGAAGGGAAAGCTCCAACAAGCTGCCACCATTACCGAGGAAAAGTACCATAAATTCCGAGAAAGCCTCATCGACGAATAGAAATTCCGTATGGAGGCTCAAGCACAGCTGAAGGAGGTGTAGGAGAACCTCTCCAAGGAGCAGATGAAGAGGGCCCACATTGCAAGCCTTCTTTCTTTCTGAGGTAGAGTAATGCCTCACCCAAGTCGAGGGAGATGCGACCAAGGTGGAGAAGAGGGCCGAGGAAGCAACAAAGCGTGTCATGGAGGCCGAACAAAAGGCCGCTGAGGTCGAGAAGAGGGCCTAGGAGGCAAAGAAGTGGGCCGAGGAATTGGACAATCTTGCTTCTGGGGCTTACTTGGATGGGATCGAGGATACTAAGAAGGCGCTCGCGGTGGCTCTGCCTGAATTCATTGCTGAATCTTTGAAGGTGATCCCTATTTCTCCCAAGGAGGCTGTCAACTCTGCTCTTTCCCCTCCTATAGGAGGCAAGGCCTAAGTTGGGCTTTTTCTGTTTTCTTCTTCTCTCTTTTTTTTTGACAATGTACATGTATTGGCCTGAGGGGCCATCAAACAACTTTGTAAAGCCAAAAAAAATTTTGTGCATAATAAAAATTAGTGGCATTTTTTTATTTTATGACTCAATTGTTGCATTTGCTGTGTTGTTTTTCCTTATGTTTTTTGCACTTATGCTTTTACTACCGAAGGGTCCATGACCCTCCAAAAGAAAAACACAGTGTGATACAAGTGTAATTCCTTCAGTTTACTTTGTGCATCAGAAGCGTGGTGAAGGGGTGGCCAAGGCGAAATCTCTGTGGTTAGGCCGGGGCTTGCCTGGCTGATGCCCTTTTAAGTGTTCACTTAGGCATGGCTGAAGAGGCCTGTGATGGGGGGAGGCCAAAGTAGAGCATGGGGCCCGCTTGTCTCTCTCCCCCTTACTTGGGTAAATAGCGAGATGACCTGTCGACGTTAGAGTGGGGGCCAAGGTTGAGCTAAGGCTCACCTACCTCCCATTCTTCTAAGTGTTGACTTCGGCGAGGCCGAAAAGGCCTGCCATATTAAGGGGTGACCGAGGCAGAGATGAAGCCTGTCTGGCTCCGCGGGGTCTAGGCAAAGTTGAGGCTCGCCTGACTCCCATATCCCTGTGCATTAGCTTCAACAAGCTCGAGGTGGCCTGCCCTATTGGGGGGGGGGGGTGGCCGATACAGAGTTGAGGCTCGTCTGGCTCCATGGGGCCTAGGTAGAGCCGAGGCTCTCCTGACTCCTGTATCCCCGCATACTTGTTTCGATGAGGTCGAGCAAAACGCTCTGAGGAGGCTGGCTTCCTTTGCTGGTAACACTAAGTGTGAAAGTTTAGGAGGCTAGCCGCTGAGGTGGGGTGCTTAGGCACACGGGGCCCTCGGCCGTCCTGGTGTATTCTTATGCATTAAGTCACAGCGAAGGTGTTCGCTACTTATTTGTTAAGTCTTGGCGTTGGTCTAGCAAGGGGGTAATGCCCTCGGAGGAGGCCATGCGCCCTGTCAGTCGCGAGGCTAAAGAATTATAAGAACTTAGTTGGTACACGCGCTGAGCATTGAGCTGAAGAGAAACTTTGCTTCATTCATTCTATAATTTCAAAAAGATGTTACAATCACTTGTAGTACATCCGGAGGTTCTCCGAATTCCATGTCCGAGGTATAGGTCTTTCATCTAGGGGTTCCAAGTGAAAAGTGCCGAGGCCGATGACTCACTTGATTCTGTAGGGGCCTTGCCAGTTGGGGCCCAGCTTCCTTGCTCCTAGTTCAGGGACTATAACTTTTCTGAGGACAAGGTCTCCTCCCTCTTGATAGTGTCTTTCTTTTTCCCTGGAGTTGTATAGTGGGTCACTCGCTGCTGGTAAGTGACTGCCCTTATTTGTGCTTGTTCTCAGGCTTCTTCCAGTAGGTCTAAGTTTTCTCTGAGGGCTTCATCATTCTCGGCTTTATTGTATGTTTCAACTCGGAGTGTCGACTGGCCGATTTCTGCCAGTATTACTACTTCTGTGCCATAGGTTAAGCCGAAGAGGGTTTCTCTCGTGGTTGTTCGAGGTGTAATTCTGTAAGCCCAAAGTACTCTATTTAATTCGTCATCCCAAAGGCCTTTTTCTTGGTCCAATCTAGTCTTCAATCCATACAATATTGTCCTGTTGGTGACCTCAGCTAGGCCATTGGTTTGAGGATAGCCTACCGAGGTGTACTATTGCCTGATGCCAAGGGAGGCACACCACTCCCAAAATGTGGCGTCATCAAATTGCTTTCGGTTGTTGGTGATTAGCATGTAGGGTAGGCCGAAGCGGCATATGATGTTTTTCCAAAAGAAAATTTGAATGGCTCACGCCATGATGGCGGCCAAGGGCTCAGCTTCCACCCACTTGGTGATGTAGTATACTACAACAACGAGGTACATTCTACCCCCCGTGGCTGGAGGAAAGGAGCCAAGGATGTCCATGCCCCATTTGGCAAAGGGCCATGGGATGCTGAGGGCAGAGAGAGTGGTGGCCGGCTGGTGGCATAAGTTGGCATGGATCACACTTTTACACCAATCTAGCTGCGTCCTTGTGTAGGGTAGGCCAGAAGTAGTCCTGCCTTAGGGCTTTTTGGGCTAGGGCTCTCCGACCGAGGTGGTTACCATAGATGCCTTTGTGAATTTCTTGTAGCACATAGTTTCCCTCCTCCGAACGAAGACATCAAAGGTAACGCAAGGTGAAGGATCTTCAGTATAGCTTCCCTTCTAGCAGGGTATAGCGGGTTGCCTGTCATCTAAGTCGTTTTGCCTTACTTTTGTCTTCGGGAAACCGTCCAGTTGATAGGAAGTTGACGATGGGATCCATCCGTGAAGGTTCCACCTCTATGGAGAGTACTCTGACAGCTCGATGGCCCACTTCATCAGGCAACCCGAGGTCTCGGGCTTGGCAAGGATGGCCTTGAGAGGTTGGTTGGTCAGGACCACTACAACATGGGTCTAGAAACACAACTGGAGTTTCCTTGCCAAAATCGTGAGGGCGAAAGCCAACTTTTCTATCTCAGGGTACCTGGTCTTGGCATCGTAGTGGACCTTGTTGGCATAGTACATTGGCTTCTACACATCATATTCCTTGATGAGGACTGAGCTAATTGCTTCATCCCCGGCTAGGAGATATAGGTACAGGGTTTCCCCTTCGGCCAGCTGGGTAAGGAGGGGAGGCAAGGTGAGGTACGCCTTGAGTTTGTCAAAGGCGCGTTGGCACTCCTCCATCCATTAAAATTCTTGCAACTTCTTGATGGCACGAAAGAAGGGTAGACAGCGGTCAGCTGATTTTGATATGAAGCGATTGAGGGCTACTATTCGACCGGTGAGTTTTTGGGTCTCTTTCACCATCCATGGGGGTTCCATGTCTAGTATGGCCTGTATCTTCTCAGGATTAGCCTCAATGCCTCTCTGAGTGATGATGAAACCTAAGAACTTGCCTGATGTGATGCCGAAGGGACACTTGCTAGGGTTGAGTTTCATGTTATACTTTCGCAAGTTGTCGAAGGTCTCGGCTAGATCCAAGACGTGGATCTCGGATTTCAGGCTTTACACTACCATGTCATCCACATAGGCTTTGATGTTCCTCCCCATCTGTTCTTTGAACACCTTGTTGACAAAGCGCTGGTAGGTGGCCCCAACATTCTTGAGGCCGAAGGGCATCACACGGTAGTTGTACGTGCCATGTTCAGTGATGAATGAGGTATTCTCTTCATCCTTTGTGTGCATCTTTATCTGATTGTATCCGGAGAAGGCATCCATGAAGCTAAGTAGCTCGTACCCTGAAGTGGCATCAATGAGGTGGTCTATCCTCGGCAAAGGAAAACTGTCCTTAGTGCGGGCTCAGTTAAGGTTTGTGAAATCCATTCAGATCTGCCATTTCCCATTAGCTTTTCTTTACCATAACCATATTTGACAACCAGTTAGGGTAGTGTACCTCTTGGATGAAGCCGACATTGAGTAACTTTTCAACTTCCTCCTCTATGGCCTTCTAACGCTCCGGTGCAAAGTTCCTCTTCTTCTGCCAAACTGGCCTAGAGCTCGGGTCCATGCTCAACCTGTGTGTAATGACCAAAGGGTCAATTCAAATAGGCTCTCGAGGGGAAGGTTGGACCCAACACAGACTGTCTTGTCGGGCTTGTCCTCGTCTACGGGGACCGAGACAAGGTCTTCAGCTGGCTGGCCCCGGCTCATTGTCTCCTTCCTGAGGTTGAGCCCTTGTAGTGGTAGAGCTTCTTTATTCTTGCCCTTCAACACTGCCACATAGCACTGGCGGGCGGTGTGCTGGTCCTCATGAACAACTCCGATGCCGTGCTCGAAGGGGAACTTCAAGGTGAGGTGGTAGGAGGAGATGGCTGCCCGGAGTGCATGAAGAGTTGGTCTCCCCATGATAGCATTGTAGGGTGAGCCAATCTTCACGATCAAGAACTCTATCACCCTTGTCACCTGTTGGGGCTCCATCCCTACTGTGACTGGTAAGGAGATCTTGCCCTCTGGTTTGACAATGCTGATGGAGAAGCTAACTAGTGGGGCATCTACTGGTTGGAGGCGCTCTGGAGCTATCTTCATTTTTTCAAAGGCTTTGTAGAAAAGGATGTCGACTGAGGAGCCACTATCAACAAGGATCATTTTGACTATGAAGTTTGCAATGATGGCCGAGACCACCAATGCGTCGTCATGGGGGGCTGTTACCCCCTTCAGGTTCTCATCCATGAAGGAGAGGGGTTCATACTTCTGCTTCTTAGGGGTCAGCCCCTGGATGTTCAGTTGCTTGACGTAGGCTTTGCGAGCCGAGGCCGAGGCTCCACCCGAGGCCGTGCCTCCCACTATGACGTTGATGACGCCTGCTGCTTGTTGGTGATGTTGCTGCTACTGTTGTTGGGATTACCTAAATGATAAAGCACCTTCCCCCTAGTGGGGACGAGGCATCGGCCTTGCCTCCTAGGGGTGTTCGCGGGTTAGGTTGGGTCGGTTTCATGGGATTTTCCCAACCAACCCGACCTAGTCGGGTTACCAAAGGTGGGAACCAAAACCGACCCATTGATAGGCCAAACCGACCTGGTCGGTTTGAGTCGGGTTGGGTCGGTTTCGGTCGGTTTCGGTTTTGCTCCTGTACAAAGCCGAATAAACTCTGAATTAGTTGAGGACTTGAGTTGAGGGGGGCGGACCAACTAAGTTAAGTCAGATAATAGAAGATTTTAAGAGAAGACAAAAGTGGAATTAGAAGACTAGTAGGAAACTAGGAATTCTCATTGTAATTGCCTAATGGGCCTTCTAGTTCTAGTAGGAATTCTAATTGTAATTGCCTAATCTAGGTAAAAAACTAAAAAAGGACACCTAATTATTTGAATTCTAATTGTAATTGCCTAATGTAGATAAAAAACTAAAAAATGACACCTAATTAATTGAATTCTAATTGTAATTGACTAATGGGCCTTCTATTTCTAGTAGAAGTCTAGAAGACTAGTAGGAATTAGGAAACTACTCAAACTAGGAAGTAGGAACTATCAAACTAGTAGAAGAAAGACTAGTTCGGGTCAGGTCGGGTTCGGTTTTCACCTAAGAAAACCGAACCCGACCTGAGATATTGGTTTTTGTATGTGCTCAACCCGAAACCGACCAGTACGAATGAAAACTCGCCCGACTCGGGTTGGGTCGGTCCGGGTTGGTCAGTTTGGTCAGGTTGGGCATTCTTATGAACAGCCCCATCGCCTCCGACGTATTGCTTGAGGTAGCCCCGACGAATGAGGGACTCTATCTCATTTTTGAGATCAGAACAGTCATCGGTGTCGTGGCTAGTAGCTTAGTGGAACTTGCAGTATTTTTTGGGGTTCCCCCAGTCGGGGTTCTTCTTCAAATTTTCAGGCCACTTCATAAATTTTTCCTACCCAATCTGCATCAGAATCTGTGGGTGGGTGGAGTTGAGTGGCGTGTACTGATTGTAAGCCAAGACCGAGGTTGATGGCTTCCTATTGTTGTTGTCGTTGAGCAGCCCAAGTCTTCGTTCTTCCTCTTCTTCTTGGGGGCTATGTCCCGATGCTCTATGCCTCTCTCATGGGCGTCAGTAGCCGAAGCCTCTTCGATGACAATGTATTTTTAGGCCCTTTCTAGGAACTCTAGCTTCATCTTTGGTTGGCTTTTGGCAACGGAGCATTTGAGGGCCGAGCCAGGGAGGAGTTCACTGATGGCGGCACGCATGGAGACCAAGGGGTCGAGGTCACGGACCTCGAGTTCTTTTTTGAAGCGGTTGATGTATGACTGCAAACTCTCTCTTTGCTTCTGCTTGACAGTTATCAGTGAGACAACGCTTTTCTGGGGGCGCCGGCTACTGATGAAGCGGGCAATGAACATGCTGGAAAACTGCTTCCATGAGGTGATGGATTGAGGTGGGAGGCTAGAAAACCATCGTCGAGTAGCTCCCTTGAAGGTCGCTTCGAAAGTTTGGCACGTCAAGGCGTCGGAGCACTCGTACAAGATCATGAGTTCCCTGAAGCTCTCCAGGTGGTCGTTTAGGTCTGTGTTCCCAACATACATCTCCAAGGCGAGAGCCTTGAAATTCCGGGGTAGAGGCTCGTTGATGATATCAGGGGAGAAGGCATCCATTCTCCTTGGCAGTTGCTTTTTTCGGCCAAGGTGTCAGTCGACCTTCCTTAGCCTATTGGAGCTTGGCTTTGATAGCTTCGAGCTCAGCTAGGAGTTCGGCGAACATGGGGTCGGGCACGACCTGTGCGCCATCCCGGTCTTCATGAACACAGTGGTTCTTGGCATGGACTCCGAAGTGCTCAAAGTTGAGACCGCGTGCTTCGTGCTTAGCGCGTTGGTCGTTCAGGACATCTCGGAGGTGCGAGACGTGAGGGGAAGAGGCTCAACGCCGACCCTCGACCCTGGAATGGGCGTTGGGGCGATAATGGCATCCGCCTTCGCCCCTCGGATTGGCCCTTTGGCGTCGGTGATTCTGCTCAGAGGGCTGATGACTATCCTCCAATCGTTTTGGCTCTTCCTTCCTTCAGTTGGGAGGTATGGAGTTGTCCTCCCTTTGGTTGGGAGGTTTGGTGGTTTGGGAGTGCGGGTCAGTTGGACGACTACTACCAGACTCAGAGGGCTCGGTCCGCTGTGCATGCCCGAGGCTGGGGACCGATTGGCTGGTGGACCCATGCCGGCCCGGCTGTGTTGACTCCTCGACAGGGCGGCCACCCTGGGGGCAGCCTCATGCCTGGGGTTAGTTCTACCCGACTTGCTGTGTCAAGTATTCCAGGCGGTTGAGCACGGCCTGGAACTGTTCATTGGTGACAAGGTTTTGTGTATTTCTCGTTCTTCGTACCATGTTGGTTGGTTGGATCTTGAGGACTTGTTATCTCGTTAAAGTTCTTTTAGGGAACGTCCTGGCGATGTTTTCCACAGACGACGCCAATTGTTGATGCTCAGGATGGTCGAGGACAACAAAGTAATTTCGCCCCTAGACTCCGAAGGCTTCGAGGGTTTGAAGAGCTTGTCGCCGAGGTTGAGGTTTGCAAGCCAAGGTGGAGAGGGCTCCGAATACTGTAGAAGCCGAAGGCAGGTGGCCGAGGTGCTGCAAGGCAGAATACATCAGAAGCCCCAGGTGAGAACCCGAGCCAGAGTGTCCGACGGTCAAATTAGAATGGGGTATGAAGAAGGGAATTAGAATATAGCTTTTGAGATCAATTCCAAACCCAAATGCCCATTGTATTCAATCCTCCTCTTACCTGGAGGAGGCACCTCTGTTTATACTTGAGCTGCCTGGAGGCGGGTGGAGATGAACGCTTGATATAAGTGTCGTACGAGGGCAGCCAGAGATCATTACAGGAATGCGTGGGCGCTCCGCGATTGACTCCGTACGAGGAGAGCAGAATAACTCCTGCTATAGCGAATTTTATTCCCAAGTCTGGCGCTCGTGGACTATGACTCCCAACGTCGAATGGATTGGGTTGGGTCACCCCACATCAGGACCATTGCTGATTGCTGTTCTATAGGTGTTTTTTAATGTGACATAAAATTAGTAACAATAGTAAAAAAATGAAAAATATAAAAAAGGCGTTTATTTCATACCACACCACTTCTGATTTTCAAGGTGTTGCTGGAGAAAACGCTTTTTAATAACATCAGGTCTGAAAATTTTGTGGCATTTATCAAAATTTATGGATAGGTTTGATTCGTCAAAACTCTTTCCATATCATATTAAAATTTCCCATTGAAAAAAAAAAAAAACTTATCGGCTACATAATGACAAACACTTAACGACTTGTTACCAAACACTATCCTAATCAAATCTTGATTTCGCTTTCTCTTTTCAAATCAGATTAAAGGGCGTTTTAATCGTTAAACAAATCTTTCAAAAATTCAGATTCTCCTTACCCAATGGCCCTGGGCGTGGCCGAGTGGTCGGTGACCACGTGATTATGTGGAGTAGAGCGTAGAAATCTTGGGGTGGACTTCACCTCTGAGACACTCAAGGCTACATCTGGAACCGTCCATAAGCATGTGGTTTGATTTGATTAGATGAATTGAAATCTTATGGAATTTGAATCTGAATGGTTCATTTCTATAATCTGTTTGGTTCAGATAAGAATGGAAATGAAAATTAGGCCATCCCTCAAATAGGGGATTCCTATAGATCAGGAAGGTTGGGGTTCAGGGATCCCTATAAATTTAACCTAGCCTTGCTGGCAAAGCAGACTTGGAGGTTATGTGTGGAAGTAGATAATCTGTGGGGTTAAAATCATGAAAGCCAAATATTTAAAAGAAAAAAAATTTTTGATTGATAGTATTGCCTATGAGAGGATCTTGGGGTTGGCAAAGTTTGATTGATAGTATTACCTAGAGAAAGGAGCTTGTTGGGCAGTAAATATTGAAACGAAAGTAAGGATTTGGGATGGTCATTGGTTAACATATGTAGAATCCTTTAAAATTATGGGGCGTTGAACACAAGAGTGATTGAAAACAACTTTGGGGAGGAAATCGCAAAAAATAAAGCATAAATCTAGTTAGGGGAGAGTGGGAGGATAAGTTAAATGGTGTTTATACAGGGTACCATGCCCTAGCATCACTCAACAGGGTCCCAACTGGGTTGAAATTTAGAAAACAAAAATTAACCCAAAAATCAAGAACTTTATATTGGAAATACTCTCAAAATGCCCTAATTGTGAAGGGAAATCTCTATAATAGGAAGCTCTTAAATGACAGCCTTTGCCCTAACCAACATCCTGAAACTGTAATGCATTGCCTTTTTGAATATGATCACACAAAAGTTGTCTAATTTGGATCTCACCTAAGTTTCATGGGGAAGTGAGTTGGAACAAATTCAACTTTTAATACTTGATTTCAAATTTTGGTTGAGTTTTGTTTTATAGACACAGAGAAAAGAGGACTTAATGGCTTTTTCTTTTTTGCTTTTATGGAATATTTAGAAATCTAGAAATAAGAAAATTTTTGAGAATGTCTACCCATCCCCTAGAGTCACTCTTGCAACTTCTTACAGGATGTGGAGGGAGAGAGTGATAATTAATTTCCCAAGCAGGATCACCAGATTCTTCACTTCAACATCCAAACTCAAATGAGGGAATTTCATATTTTTGGAAAGCGTCAGAGATGCAGGGAAGCTTAAATTAAACGTGGATGGGAGTTTTGAGGGTCCTGGAAGGTCAGGTTTTAGAGCAGTTCTAAGGAATGAAAATGGTGCTATCATAGCTGTAGTTTTTGGCAAGTCTACAGCAACTTCCCCCATGCAGGTAGAAGCAATGGCAATTCTCAAGGCACCTGGAGATTTTGAATAGGTACAAAGAGGAAGTAATCGAAGTGGAATCTGACTGTCAAATTTTGGTGCAGGCGCTTAAAATAGGAAACTTGAATTTAATTTCGGATGTAAACTTTGTTTGTTTAGATATAAAATCATTGACCGATGATTTAGCAATTTCTTTGGTTATGTTAATAGGTCTTGTAATGCTACAGCACACTTGCTTGCAAAAAAGGGCCTACAAGAGTCTGGATTGTTTATTCTTGATATGCCTGAATGGATACAAAATCTGGCCAACCAAGACTTAATTAAACCTTAATCTCTCTTGGTTTTTTGTGTATATTGTGACTTTTATTTAATGAATTATTTATTAGTTTTCTATCAAAAAAAAAATGGAAGAATGCTATTAAGAAGAAATGAGAATGGGATTCCGATTCCGCCCAACCAAACAGTTGGAATCGGAAAAGCCTATTTCAATTCCGATTCTATATCCCTATTCACGCGACCCAAACGGGGCCTCACATACTTCCATTTTTACGGTCTCTTCACCCTTCTACGGAAAACCACGTGTCTCTCCAGTGGGATAAATGCAGAAAAATTAAAAAATATAACAGTAAACTTCCCCTCCATGATAAATACCCGCTCTCCGTCTCACTCTCTTGGGCCACACCACACAGTTTCCTGTTCTTCTTCCTCATCTTCAACTTCAACTTCTCTGAAGAGGGGAAGAGTCTGGAACTCTGAATTTCCACCACAGAAGGTTAGACGGAGAGCAATCGACGGCAGCCATGCTCGAAGAATCGGTTCCTTCGATCTGGGCTTCCATGTACAGCTGGTTCACCCCAACTGTCCTCTTCCTCCTCCTCAACCTCATGATCGGTACGATTGCCGTCACCTCAAGTTTGGGAAGCCACAAGCATGATCACAACAAAGACGAGAGACACGGACACCATCCCCAACTCGCTCGAGCTCCGTCAGTCCTACAAAGGCTTAAATCCATCAATCTCTACCGCTACAGATCGGAGGAATTTAACGCATTCCCCACCATCACCACGGCGTATCAACCACCTGAGACGGAAGTCGTACAGAAAATAGAGCCGACGGAACAACATCAACAGGTACAAGAAGAAGAAGAAGAAGAAAAAGTAGGAAGAGCCGTACATCATAACCCAGATCAAGTTCATGACCACCATGTCAGCCGAAGCAAATCCGACACGAAACCGTCGTCGGGTGACATTCCGGTAAAGCTGCCGCAGAAGATGAAGAAGTCTGCAACTACTAAATCGGCCTTTAGGCATTTCGAAGAAGAAGACATCGTGGAACACCGCCGACCGTTTACGGTGAGGGAGAGTAAGAGCAAAGCCAGTGATTTGCAGTCGGTTGGAGTTGACGAAGAGGTCGATGCAAAGGCCGATGACTTCATCAACAGGTTTAAGCAGCAATTGAAGCTGCAGAGGCTCGATTCCATTATGAGGTACAAGGAGATGCTCAGCAGGGGTGCAAAATAATTAAGTTTTTCTTATAATTAAAGGTATTTTAGAGTCTGTACTAGAGTAGATCTATTACTGTTGTTGGAAACCAAATAAGTTTTTCATTTTTCTTTATTTTTTCCTCGTTTCCATTCTTTTTTCATTTCTATGGTCTGTATAAAGGCTTGTTAGTTTGAGAAAAATCTCTGGGTATTTATATTTTAGACTTCTGAGTTATGAGTAGTGGATTACATTCATGGCGACTGCGAGAGGAGAGAGGAAGAAGAAGAGAAAAGGCAGAACAGAAGTAAAGCAGAAAAAGAGGTAAAGTTGCATGTGCGTCAGAGTCGATTTCCAATAGCATCTCCACTTGCTTTTCCGGATATTCGGTGGCAACAAATGCAAATTAATTGAATATATACGTCACGTTTGTCCTGTACATAGAAGATGATTATTATTGGTTGTAGATGGAGAGAATTGCATGTGCTGGAATTTATCTACGAGATTAAAGAATTCTGATTCCTTTTTATTTAATATATACATTTAATTAAGAAGAGACTAGACTCTTATTTATTAGAGAGAGAGAGAGAGAGAGACGACTTTGGATTGAAGACTGTAGACGGCATATGGGCATGTGCATAAAGCCTGCTCGTGGGATTAACCATGTCGGCATATCTCATACTCTCATTCCTCTGCAAATGGAAATGGGTCTCCAGTGTGTATTAGTATTATCACTCTCTGGGACGAGATGGAATTGAGTGTGGGAAGCAAGTTATAGTGGTGGGACCCATTGATTGGTATGTGGGTCATATGTGCTATGGGTCATGGGTTGGGCCATTACAGCCCTGGGCCTGTGATGGACTGATGGGATAACACTAAATACATATAGAATGACCCGGTTTGGTGCATCTTTTCAGACGGGTTGTTGGTTTTTTTAGGAAGCTAGAAATGGAGTTTTTTGTTTTTTTTTTGTCTATTTTCAACCAAATGGTCTTTGGGTTGCCAAAGTTGTTTTGTAAAAGCTTGTAAAATCTTCTGAAAGATATAGTTCAAAAAAGATTTGCCAAACAGCATCTATAATTTTCACTCTGGGTTGATTAATTGGTACAGTGAGTTTGGGGCACATTAGTGAGTTCAGCAGTTCAGGTAATATATAAAATATTGGGTGCTGTTTGGGCACATTAATAAAAGAGACCAATTGTCAGAATTAATTTGGATTCCACCTTTAAGAAATAAGGAAATGCTGCAAGTGGGTGTAGAGTGTAGTGTATCTATCGCTAGAGATCTATAGGGAAGATCAATATCATTAGAAAAGCTACGGTTGTGTTGCCTTAGGATTTGTGCTTCTCAAGCCCCAAAGCACAAAGTTCAAATTCTAGGGTTTTTTTTTTTTTGTTGGCTTTTAACTCTCAGGAAATGGTCTTTTAATTTGATCCAACATTGTTCTTCAGGCTCAATTTGGAAGAAGTACAAATACATATATATTTTTACTTTACATATTTGTGTTTGTACTCCTTCGAAACTAAGCCTCAGAGCTCAAAATCAAAATCTTATCCAAATGAAGCCAGAATTTGTGGTTGAAGCTCCCTTCTTTTTGATCTAAAAGATGGAAGTATATCATTAACTACCAGAAAACTTACAACTTTCCCATCGAGGAGTATCAGTCATATCATCTAGCAAAAGATTCATAATATTTACAGGAGGATTATTTAGATATTTACTACGGCAGTTTAGATTGAGAGCCATATTGATATAGCTCAACTGTCAGCACATCTATTAGCCTCTCTGTAACAGTGACAGAGGGTGACAATTGGGCATTGGCTAAGGAGCTGCATATTGTTTTTGAAGATGACTTCTGTTCTCCAATTAGGTGATTCAATAATGAGAGGGAAAAGACCAATGTTGTTAAGGTATCCTCCACACCATCGACCCCTATAATCTCTGAAGAACCAGCAGATGAAGCCATTCCTGAATGATGTTTTGATGCCCCATCTGTGTTAAGCTCAAATGTGTGTTCTGGCGGAGTTGTCCAAGTAATGCATTTCCAGAACCTGATACCACTTTGAACAGATGGATTAGCAGCCATATTTACATATCAGTAGCATTTTTTTTCTGACCACAAGGATTTGATTGATATTTCTTTGTTCTAAAAAATTATACCATTCCTAGATTTCCAAATAACCCACAAGGTAGGACACAATAATGATAACATTTATTTCTCAAGCTGGTTCTGTAATCTCTGAATCCAGTATTTAAATTTCTGAGGGACAGATAAAGCTATTGGAAAGTAGGTCTAGATATCTCTGGTTTTTGGGCAATTAAAGAACATGTGGATGATGTCTTCGTTTGGACTTTGACAATGAGAGCATTTCCGTTCAGGTATTATATTCCTATGGTGAAGAATTGTTCCAGTAGGAAGTTTACCTATAACTCACATCAATATCCATACGAAGTGTTTTATCCTATGGGAGCATGGAAATTTCCAACTGTGTGGTCTCCATGCTTGTGTTTAAATAAAACTTGATAGGCTGACTTAACTGTGACACTTCCATCCTTACTATTGCTCCATTTCCAGATATCTTCCTCATCCTGACAGTGGGTAATTGGAATAGCAAAAATCTTGTTCACTACAGATTGAGGAAGAAGAGAGATTGAACATCAGTTAGATTCCAATTCATATTGGAAATACAGTCCGCCACTAAAATGGGGTTAGAACTACTAAAGGGTCCCTGAAGTCTAAAGTTTATAAGAGGAATTGTAGAAACCCATGGATCATTCCAGAAATTTGTTGGTCGGCCATTTGCAATCCTCTTTCGGATTCCTAACTTGAGTAGATTTATGCCCTTAACCATGCTTTTTCATCCCTGAGGGGGCGCTCTTTTTCAGATTTTGAGAGGGGAAAGTCGGTCAATGAGATTTTGATTTTCATTGACCAAGAAAACCATATTCTTTTTTCAGATTTATGTGGGGACCAGAGAAAGTTTATTTTTCTGGGTATCACTTACCCGGATAAGTGATACCCTTCTCCTAGGTGGATAAATAACTTTTTCACCTGGAGGAAATTGTCAACACTTGAATGGGACAAAAATACCCCTTTTAATAATGGATTTTTATGGCCAAAATGGTCATTGCCTTATTTACTTGGGAAATAAAAGAATATGGATAAATGTGCTTACACGAATAAGTCTTTCCTAAAAAATATTTATCTAAGTACATTTACCTGAATAAATAATTTACAGAAAAGCAAACAGAGACTAAGAATCACCCAATAATGCCGTGAGATCAAAGAAGTCTCTCCCTTGACTATATTTTGCAAAGTGAATTTCAGAACATAAGTTTTTATTATTTTTTAAATTCCAGGCCCTTGATTGACTAATCCTGTATCTTTCCGCCCTAAACCCCCGATTTTAACTGGTTTTATCACCGTCTTCCACTCTAGATGATGTTTACTAATTTTTCCATTTGACCCCATAAAAAATTTATTTTCATTGCATCAATTTGTTCTGCAACCTCATTTGGAATTTTAAAATTTTGAAATGAACAGATAGGAAGGGTTTCAATAACACACCTTATTAAAATTTTAAAATTTCTTTTCATGCTTTTTGATTCGTCCCTCCAGTACAGGCATGCCTAAATATTTATCTATCTTTGACGTAAGAGGAATACCCGACTGGGTAGAGGGATCTCTTTTCAGATTTCTTGGCACTATCATTAAAGATTTATTTAAATTAATGGTTTCACCACTTTGAGCACAGAAGCTACTAATCATATGTAATACTCTATTATTTATATATATTATTATATTATTTTTATTATTTAATATAAATAATATTTAATATATATATATATATATATATATAATCAGGGTCAGAATGGGGTGGGGACCTCAATCCCTATCCCCAACCCCGACCCTGATTTAGGATTCTATTAATCCCTGTCCTTGATCCCAATTTCGATTAGGGATTCCTATTAATCCCCATCCTGCCAAAACAATCTCCATAGGATTGGGGAAGTCGGATCCCCGTTGGGGGTGAGGTAAATTGCCATTCCTATTGCAAAGGCTTATGGGTTGAAATTGAGTAGTTCCTTGTTTTGGGATTAAGACTATCGGAAAAGTACAAACTGGTTAATGCATATTTCTGAATTCCATTGCAGACCTATAAACATTCAAATTATCCAAAACCCCCCACTCTATATGCCAATGCCTACTCATGAATTAGCATCAATTCCAAGTTGACACATATCCAAATTATACTTTGGGCCTAAAAATTCTGACCCCTGGCTGAACTGTCATTCTCTGGAATTTCTCATTTTTTCTCAAAAATTTCTAAAACGGTGTGAGTGACAGTGGGTCCCGAAGTCTCCCAATGTTTTATAAAGATTAAAGAATTCTTCTGTAAGATTACCTTCAGGGCCTGGGAATTTTTGGGAAGATTCAAGTCTAATTTCCTCAGCAGTAATATCTTCAATTGGCAACTGGTTTCACAATTGGGCATAAATCCGGCCGACATATGTACTTGAGTTGCAGGCTCAGTGTAAAGAAATTTAAGGTGGTCCAAAAACAATTTTTTTTTTTTTTAATTTCCTGAGGCTTATGTGTCCACTGATTTTGATTATCTTTTATAGCCATGACTTTATTTGATTGTCTTCTTCTAAGTGGAAAAATCTAGTGTTCAGTTCACCCTCCTTAAGCCACCACTGAATCCTGGATTTCTGTTTCCAAAATAAAATACTTCTTGTCTTAATATTAAAGAAAGATCTGCATAATTTTTCTGAGAAATATAGAATCTTTGGTCTCTAAATATTTTTGTATGCCATTCAGCCTGTATAAAAGTCTTCTTTTTCATTTGAAATAAATTTTTAAAAATATTTTTATACTCTTATTTCAGACTTTGGTTAAATCAGCCACGAGAGGTAGATACGTCCGTTTGTATTTAGAGAGGTAGATATAAATCAGCCTTTAAAACCATAAGGCTGTGTTAGTTTGAAGGAAAAAATAGGGAATGAAAGTAAAATGTAAGAAAACCTTTACAAAACTTGTATAGATTTTCTTATATTTCTCTTTCTTTACTTATTTTTTCATTCAATCCAAACATAGCCTAAGGGTTATGATCGATCGATAGTTAGTGGTATGAAAAGCTTTTTACGAAAAATTTGTTTTGAATGCGGGAGAGTTGGCCACACAAAAAGTGCTTGTCCATATATTATTATCAATGCGTAGTTTATTCACCTGTGAACATTAGGTGAACATTAGGCTTAGGCTTAGTTTGAAAGGAGTACAAATACAAATACATACATACAATGCACATGTATACAAAATAATACAAAATATACTCTATGAATTTGTATTTACACTCCTTCCAAACAGAGCCTTAACAAGCACGATTGTCATGAAGTTTAGAGAAAAAAACCCTTGAAAGAATAAATTTCAGGCCAAAGCTCCATTCCAAATATTTAAACAAAATAGACATGTGTCAAATTCTAATTAGTGGTAGTTCAAGAAAAGAGCCCACTAACATAGAGAGTGGAGCATACCATCATGCATAGTTGTGAGAAGTGTGAAATTCTCAGTTTCAATCATTTTCTAAAAAGAGGAAACTGTGTTATTAATTAATGTTAATTACTAAACTAATTAATTAATTCCAGCTATTAACTACTTCTAATTAATTAATTACAACTATTAATTACTAATAACAATTATTTATAATTACTAATTAATTACTGTTAACTACATCTAATTAATTAATTTCAACTATTACTTACTAATAATAATTACTTATCGATAATAACTAATTACTGAAAATTATTTCTTATAATAATTACTCATAATTTATTACTCACAATATTGCTCATTATTAAGTTGAAATGATGATTAATTAATGATAGTTAATAAATATTTTCATAATGGTAATTAATAATTCCGAAATAATCATTTTATATTTATATTAACTCATATTAATTATTTTGGAAAAAAATTAATGCTAATTATTTATATTATAATTATTACCAGAAATTATAATTCATACATTTATATGAAATAATTAATTATGTTATTATAAGTATTTATAATTAATAATATTATATTGGTTAATACAAATATATTAATATTATTATTACAAGTAATTACAATTAATACTATTATTATAGTTAATTCCATTATTATTCTCTAATAAATACTTCATTTAGTGAAAGTTAAATTATAAAACTTTCTATTATTCAATATTTTTAAACTTAAAGAATTATAGAAGCAAATATTATTTTATGAATTAACTAAAAATTATATTTATAACAAATTAATTACTTAATAAAAATAAAATAAAATAATAATAATAATACTTTAATATTACTGATTTCAAAATCAATACACACATAATAAGAATATATTATTAGTTATTAATAATAATATGCTTATTATTTTTACTGATTTCATAATTATTAATCTATTAATAATACTAATTATTATTAAAAATGTCAATAGCAAAATTTAATTACTTAAAATTATTTGCCGAATTACCCATTTTAACTTAGATAGATAATTAATTAATAATGTTAATATGTTATAATTATTATTTACAAAATACTTTTAAATACCCTTTGATTAATGACCTTATTTTTGAATAATTGGTTTTTTATGTTCAATAATTTTTTTTGCAAAAATCCAAATAAATTTTCATTTGTAATGCTAACCATTTTATTTTTCTCTTATTCAGTTTTTCAAAAGATAAAAAGATAAATTAATGATATTTACCTATTTTTATCAAATTATGTATTTATCAAGTTGTTGTCATTGATGATGACGATGATGATGAGTCAACTTTTTGAAAGAGAGGAGTACTAATAATAATTAATGACTTCTAATTAATTAAGTTCAGCTATTAATTACTAATAATAACTCCTCACTGATAATAATTTCTTATAATAATTACTGCAAATACTTAATTACTGATATTGAATAATTATTGATAATATTTGTCATTATTAATTTGGAATAACAGAAATTTTTGTAATGGTAATTAATAATTCGAAAAGAATCATTTTATTTTTATATTAACTCATATTAATTATTTTGAAAATAAATATTTAATGTTAATTATTTATATTCGAATTATTATTAGAAATTATAATTCATACACTTATATGAAATAATTAATTATATTATTATTATTATCAGTAATTATAATTAATACTTATATTAATTAATATAATTATTTATTTATATTATTATTATCAATATTTATTATTAATTATTACTAATAATAATGATTTATGATAAAATTTAATTACCAATTATAATTACTTACTGATAATTAATTCTTAATTATAACAATGATAATTATTACTTTGGAATGTTAATTAATTAATTATAATTAATAAGTATTTTAATAATGTTAATTATTAATCAGGATAAAATCATTTATATTTATATTAATTCATATTAATTATTTTATAAATGTATAATTAGTGTTACTTATTTACATTATTATTTTTTTAAGTAATTATAATTAATACTATTATTATTCTCTAATAAATATTTCATTTGGTTAAAGTTAAATTATAAACTTTCAATTATCCATTATTGTTAAGCTAAAATAAATATAAAAGCAATTATTATTTCAGGAGTTAACTAAAAATCATAATTATAACAAATTAATTATTTCATAATAATAGTAATAATTTAATATTACTGATTTCAAAATCAATACACACATAATAAGAATATATTATTAGTAAATAATAGTAATAATAATATACTTATTATGATTACTGATTTCATAATTATTAATATATTATTAATCAATAAGGACATGGAATAAAAAATATTCAAATTGCTACTAAATGAATGAACTAAAAATCCTTGAGTATTCTAATTGACTTGAATTTGACACATCAACATGCCCAAAATTATAATTTCAACCTAAATTTCCTATTTCTATCTCCCAATTCCCATAATTCAAACAAAGCATTATGTTATGTACATGTTTCCCTACCTTTTTCCTAAAGATAAATTCTAGCCAATCTACGTGCACTGTGGGAAACTTAAAATCCGTAACTATGATCGACCAAAAGAAGCGCTGCCACCTAACTTGGAGGAACTTCCATACTTATGATGGTCCCATTATTCTCCTTTCTCTCATGTTTCCTCTGTTGGATGGACTTTGAAGTCCTGATTAAATTATCAGTTGATTGTAGCCATACATGATGATTTGATTGTAGTCGTATATTTTTCATCTCTTACTTCAGAGAATGGATGCATTTGCAAATATTTGTTTTAGCATGGATTGTTTTTCTTAGCAATTCTTTGAATGATTTTCTTCATTCTGTGCCTCTTTGAATGGATATCATTAAATGATTTTTATCCATTCACATGTTCGTAAATATTAAGCAATATTGGTGATATTGTTGTAAACATCCATCTAATTTTACTATTTTATAAATAGATTAATGATTTCAAAATTATTAATACTTTTTTGGGGTGGATTGCTCAACAGAACATTGATTTTTTATTGTTAAATAGTAAATTTCAAATTAAATGATACTATAGTTGCCTCTTACTTAGTATGGGGTCATTATCTAGATAAAACATGGTAAGTCTCTTAAATCAAATAAATAGACTACCCTAAATGTCTATTATAAATAATAAAAAAATGAAATAATTCAAATTAAACCAAATAATTACTTGCTGAAAATTACTGAATTAAGTAAATAATAATAACAATCAATTATTTATAGAAATAAATAATAATAATAATAATAATAATAATAATCATCATCATCATCATCATCATCATCAAGTACTTAATTAAGTAAATAATAAAAAATGAAATAGCAATCATCAATTATCATTAATATTTATTCAAAGCATGCTCCATAATAATTACCGAATACAGTAATTAAACCTTAAATAAGAATCAATATTTATTAACTGTCATTAAAATTGTTAAGCCAAATCATGAATGTTTATTCTTAAATTCAAAATATGAATTAACAAATCTATTATATAATAATTATAGCCGGTTGGAAAAAAATATTTTAAATAAATATTTAAATATTACAAATTTAGTTAATATTATTACTATATAACAAAAAAATTAAATTAAATACTAAAATAATAATAAAAAAATAATAGTTAAATTAAAGTAATAAATGGTTCAAGTTGAATTTAGTGACCTGTATAATTTTACGGGATTGATATATATAAGGGTCAATTTATATGGACCTGTAGGCTGTATGAGTGTCTTAAAAAATGGCAGTTTATAAGCAATAATACAAAATATAATAAAAATCATTAATGTTTATATATGTATTACGGAGTCATTCACTATTTAATAAAAAATGGCCGAATCAACAGTCAGGTACTCCAGAAATAAGAACAAACGACACGTGGCAATGGAAGAACTCAATCATCACACGACGGGTCTAAGGCACGGCAAGCAGGTTTTTTAAACGGAAAATTGGAAAAGTACATGTATGGTCACCCTGACCCAGAGTTGTTGAATAGACAAACTTGGGTAAAGTTACAGGTAATGGGGGCTGCTCAACAGCCATGGACTATCATTGGAGATTTTAATGCCGTTCGATCTCCATCGTAGTGACAAACAGGGGGATCGAGTCCGGCCTATACGATTAATGTAGCATGGGGATGGGGCCGGGTACTGCATGCTTTCAACTTTGAAGAAGCTAAATGGGAGAAGCAGGTCTAGAGAGCTCAGTGTAATTAAATATCTATACAATAATTAAACTTGATTTCTTCGGTGGGCTCTACCTCTCAAAGCCAGAATCTAAGCAGTGGATGCGGATCAAATATTTGATGGAAAATTGTCTAAAACTCATCAGTATTTTTCTTAAATTTACTACAACTTTTCAAAATGTCTAAAACACACAATGTCACTAACTTGATGTGAAATAGACTAACGGGTGTTAATATAGTATCATTTTAACCTTCATAAAAAAATATAAAATATATACAAAATAAATTAATGGGTGTTAATATATTACCATTTTAATATTTAAACATGAAAAAAAGGAAAAAGGTCAAAAATATTTTTAAATATAAAATACATAAAAACATAGAAAATATAAAAAATATAGATATTGCAAACAAAATAAAAAATTAATTTCAGATTTTAGAAACTATAGAAATTGAAAAACAAAATCAGAAAATAAAAATTATAGAAAAACACAAAAATTACAAATAAATAACAAAAAATATAGGAAAATTATAGACTGTAGAAAATAGAAAATGTAAAAAATAGAAATTATAAAAAACATTGGAAATTATAACAAAACACTAAAAATACAAAAAAAGAACAAAATTGAAAACTTAAAAATATCAATTTTCCTCTAACTCGCCATTCAAGGGCAATTTGGTCATAAAAAATATTATTTATGCTGACATGGACACCTCTGTTAAAAAACATTAATGGAAGGTGAGTTTTGGTAAATAAAAACTTACTAACATTTAAAAAGTTGTGATGAGTTTAAGGGAAATGTTAAAAACTCATGGTAAATTTTAGACAATTTCCCATATTTGATACAAAAATCAATACAATTAGACTTGCTGATTCAATCAGGCACAAAAATGAATTATTCAGATATTCTTTTCATAAAAAGGCAATGCCATCGTGACTATGACTGCTGAGTGGCCAATGAAGGGATCAAAAGAAAGTCATGAATCCAGTGTGTGATCAGATTGTATTGGGAACCTCTTTTGTCGGGTCTATTGATGTTAAAAAATGCTAGTACATTTTGCCATTTTGGTTATTAAGTATCCGATTGGGAGGGTTTTCATGCAACGGTTTCTGACATTATGTGAGCTGGTAAACCCAAAAAAGCCCCTAGCTAAATGATATTTGATAAAAATCCGAAAAACCCAAAATAAGCTTATAAAATTGACTTTCTGATGAGTCTTGTTTCTCCAAATGGCTCAATGAGCGCAAAGTTTGAAGTCGAGGTATGTCATTTTATCAAAACTAGCGAGAGCCCCTGCTTCGCAGGGGTTAACGGCAGCCGTATTTAATTTTTGGGAATTGATTCGGTATTTAATTTTCTGTCTTTTTGTTTTAGCAAATAGAAAACAAATTTCATATTTAATTTTTGGGATGTGATTCAAAACATTTTTGAAACAAACATATTCTCTCTGGATTTGATAGCAAACCAAATCTTAAATGTTGCAGAAATCAGTTATAATGCATATGCATTGGAAATCTCATATTTACATGATTATACAAAATGGACCCCAAAAAGAATTTTTAGAAACATTAGTTTGTAATTTCTTTGTCAATATCTTCGATTTTGTTGACAGTGAGCTGATTTTGATTGTTGGGCATCATAGTTAACTTGACATAGAAGAGAGATTTTATGTAAGTATTCAACCATTTGTTCCTTGATTTTATGTGTGAGATCCTACAAAATGTAAAAGAAATATAGTTAAATAAAAATGAGATACCCCAGGTTTAGGGCTTGGAATTTTGCCTGAAAAATGGCTAAGTCAAGCAACAATTCAGATTTGCAAGTTTTTTTTTTTTTTAAATGTACAAAATACATATTTTGTTTCAAGCTGATTTTTATAAGCTTTGAGAACAAATGCCAAATTCAAGTCTATACTTTGTAGCTTATTAGAGTTCTTAACTTTCCTCTTAGCTTTCCCTCCTATTACTATTAGAACCTAGAAAACTTTTTACTATAGTTACAAAATGTACAATTCAGATTTGGAAATTTTTTAAAGTGTACAAAATGCAGGCTTTTTGGGTAATGGTGAAAGGCTGGTCTTTTGGAAAGTTTTCTAGGTTCAGCAACTGGCCTCTCTCAGAGTTGTTTCCATAGCTGTTTTAGATTTCTAAGAATCAGGATGCTACTGTGGCAGACTGCTATGAGTTTAATGGTAGACCAGTAATCTTGTGTCCTTTATTTTGAACACACTTTCAGGACTCGGAAATTGTTAAATTTGCTGAGTAGCTTGAGCTCGTCTCAGTCCAGTCTGTGTACATAAATAGTGATGGCAGTTGGAGCTAGAATTAGAATGCTAATAGTATTTTTTAGTCAAATCATTTGCCCACTGGTGTGGGCTGTGTCTCTAGACAGGTGTTTAACTAAAATTAATGTCTAAAAGAGGGGTGCAGGTCCTATGGAAGGGCATGCTTTTGCACTCAAGTCACTGAACAAAATCAGTACTGGGGACGCTTAAAATAACTCTAATAACACTCTATTAATCCTACTACAACTTAACAGACCAAAAATAACCACAGGGTAGACCCAGAAAATAGAGAAACTCATATCCCATCAGACTGATACATTAGCAGTAGAACAACCATATCTCCCAAATGGATGGTGTGTTTGTGTTTGATAAATGCCAGAATCTGACACTCCAAGCGTTCTTGAGGGACATTTATATGTAATGTTTTCTTTCTCAATTGCTTATTTGACATAAATAAACAATTAATGTACATAAATGCCACTTAAACTACATTTGTAGATCCTCTCCTGCACCCCCACTCTCCTTGCTGTTTTGGTGTTATACATTTGTAGATCCAATTGTAGGTTCTGATGAGTCCTAGTGAGCTGTCCTCTATTACATAGTTTTGTCCAACCATGGTAGCAGCCAAGTAAGGCCCGCCAAAATGAGCAATCTTCGGTTTGGACCGTTATGGTATCAGCTTATCCCACTGCATAGCCAAGGTCGAAAGGCAACTCTTTTGAAAATATTTGTAAAATATCAATTTCAGAACAATTTTTAGTTGGATCAGAAATTTTGTAACTTTTAAGTGGAAAAATAATTTGTGGGCTTGTTGCATACAAATGGTTATGATATTTAAGTTTTTCTTAAACCCAAATTGCTCTTATCATTCCCTCCTATTAGTATTAGAACAACCTAGGAAAATTTTTTCTATGTTTACTTGAGTAAAATTCAACAAAGGAAAAGTATATATTAATAAGTGTTGTTTCAGATATCAAAGCAGAAAACCCAGGAATTCTTACAATAGTTCATGTGCTTTTCCAAAACAACAACAAAAATAAAGTGAGGCCTAAAATAGAATATGACTCACTCACCTCTTAACTTGGCTACTTTAGATACTGTTGATTTGTGAACTTGAGAATAGAAGGACAAAAGTTATAAACCCAGGAGAGTGTTCCATAAGCAAAAAATAAATCAAAAAACAACTTTGATAAAGAAAAGGTGAAACCGCTTGATCAAATATCAAAACAAAAAACCCAAGAACAGCACAACCCATTTATAAGGTTCTGCCATTATGGGATATTTGGTGCTTTCTTTTGTTCCAATAGCAATTTGTTCTACCATTCGCATACATTTTGTTATGTTAGGGCTAAGATCATTTATTGAGTCATTGTTGGCATTTGCAACCATTTGCAGGTTTGGAATTTTTTTTAAATTTCCAAATTGCAGGGTATTTTGGGTAATGGTGAAAGGCTGGCTTTTTGGAAAGATCCTTGGTTCAGCAACTGCCCTCTCTCAGAGTTGTTTCCATAGCTGTTTCAGATTTCTAAGAACCAGGATGCTGCTGCGACAGACTGTTATGGGTTTAATGGTAGATCAGTAATCTTGTGCCCTTCATTTTGAACACACTTTCAGGACTGGGAAATTGTTAAATTTGGTGAGTTGCTTGAGCTGGTCTCAGTCCAATCTGTGGAGATAAATAGTAATGACAGTTGGAGCTGGAATTAGAATGCTGATAGTCTTTTTTAGTCAAATGATTTGCCCTCTGGTGTGGGCTGTGTCTCCGGACAGGTGTTTAACTAAAATTAATGTCTAAAAGAGGGGTACTGGTCCTATTGGAAGGGCATGCTTTTGGACTCAAGTTACTGAACAAAATCAGTACTGGAGACTGCTGAACCAGATAGGATGGCTTGGGGGAAAATTTGCAAAAGCTTCCTTAAGGGGACAAATCTTTCGGCAACTTTGGATATGTAATAGCTAGTACTTTCTATTGTACAGCTTTCTAGTTCAGTTCAGTATAAACAAGTTCAAGAAGATGGGATTTGTACAAGAATTTGTAGCCTAATTTGTAAGAATAGTTCAACTTTTTGAATAGGCCTGAGCAAAAGAAGAAAACTGATCTAGAACATAATTGGTAAGAATAGTTCAACTTTCCAATGGACCATGTTCTAACCTCTCTCTTTTCACCTAATTGTGTATATTGATTATCTTCAAATCTACTACAACCTTAAATCAATCATCATCTAAGAGGGTTTCACAGTGGCTTACCAATTTTCTCAGTGGCTCACCAAGAGGGTTTCACAGTCGCTGACATACATGGTTTGTTAAAGCTTTTACTTTTGTTTGTCTTGTAAGAAGATTCATCAATCAATAGAGGATCTACTCGGTCTGGCACTTTGAATAATTAAATGGTTCTTCTGTTGTTACATAAGCACTTGTAATTGTAGGGTCAAGGGCGGTGTTACCATGATCTAATTCAAGTTTCCTAATTTGGGGGAGTTTAGGAATTGAAATACAAAAACATTTTGAATAAGCACCATCAAAACATTCAAACCCATGAAAATCTTCCTAGCTACACTGAAGATAGAGGGGCTGGGGGAACTTAGCAAGGAAAGAAGCATATTACTTAAACAATTATATAAAAGAAGTTACGGAAAACACCCGGCAAAAAAAAAAAAAAAAGAAAAAGGAAAATGTAGGATTTAATGCACTGTTGGCATTTGCAGGTCTTCTACTCAGTATAAATAAGTCCAGGAAGATGGGATTTGTACAAGAATTTGTGCTTTAAGTTGTAAGAATAATTCAAGTTTTTGAATAGGCCTGAGCTGATCTAAAACATAGTGGTGTTGTTTTGACGCTTATGGCGGGAAGACTTCAAAAATAAGATTAGCTCTTTAGATTCTCTTTTCATAAAATTTTGGGGAAAATGCAATCCTGCCTTATGAGCCATTTGCACTTTAAGAATATAGCTTTCAGTTCGCTTTTTTTATATGAAAATAATTTTGCAAAGTAGGGTAAGGGGGCATACTTGTGTACATCATCTTGTTGTACATGTTTTGCTTTTCTTAATAACGATCCTTAGTAGAGGGGGAATGTGCCCAAATGGTAAGTTTATTTCTTTTAATTGGATTAGATTCTTCTATGTTGTTCATGCAATCATAGGGGTTAATGACTGCCGTATTTAATTCTTGGGATTTGATTGAGCATTTAATTTTCTATCTTCTTGTTAAACTTTATTTATTTAACAATTGGAGAATGAGAATAAGCTTGTTGCTTCGAGTTAGTGCCAAAAAAAGGTAAAAACCAATGAAAGATAAAATAATTTTTGGACTATCTTATTTCAAAGTTTCTAGATGGTGGAAGTGTTACCATTCTTCATCGAATATTGAAGGTGTAATGATATACCGAAACTACAGTGGCTGCAAAAGAAGATCAGCAGTCGGTCCCATCTATGCATTTTTATTTCTCTAACAAAACCATCCTGCACGATATATGCAAAACAAAAACCAATTTGTACAATTATCAAATACCCAAAATGGACATTGTTTTATCTATCTTTTGGTCATTAGGTTGATTTGTGGGGCTGAAGAGTTAAAGGTTCTCCAGATTGATCCTCAGGTACCACTCTGAAGTTTTGTTCCAGCATAAAACTAATTTTATTGAATCATAAAAGGAAGCACTTATTTTCTCAATTCACCAAATTTTGTGTAGGGCCACTTGCTTTGACTCCAAGCTGTAGAGCTTGAACGAATCATGTACTACAGGATGGTTATTACTGGCCTAGGGTTATTTTAAGACAAAAAGTAAATATTTGTTAGGTTTGGAAAAGTCTCGAGGCTTAACTGCAATAATTACAGATTTGCCTAAACTGTGAAAAGTTTTGAATTGGGAAACATAGGTATATGGTTGGAACTTTTCAATGAATCATCCATATGCACCATCTTTAATTTTTATCAATCTAGCTATCTTATATACTAATCATTTAATTTTTTATTCACTTTTTCACTCTATAATTTCTATGCTACGAATTTGTATCCCTTCATATGGCTAATTAAATTAATAGTAAAAACCACACTATATTTGAACAACAAAACATGATCAATGCTTGAACAAGAATTCATATTAGAGTTAACCTACTGCCTATTTGCTCAATCTTTGCAAATAAAAAAAGAAAACATAACCCATTACAAAAAGCTAAGAACAAGAAAAGGGAAAATGACTCATAATCGATACTTAAGTACATCTACAGTATCAATTTGATCCAATCCAGTTGTGGGCCGGGTGATAATTTAGCATCCACCACTACTCTGATCCAATCCTAATAAAACTCTCCTTTTCCCTACAACACTACAAATAAAATACTATTTCTGATTGCAGAAATTGTTAAAAAAAAAAAAAAAAATCTTGTGGCATAGCCTATAGTATCTAAATAATGATAGTATAAAGTCTATCTAAGCCCAAAGGTACTAACAGGTTAAACCAGTTCAGAGATTGTTCAAACTTACCTGATGTTGTGATGTGAAGAAGAGTTAGTGTGATGTGAAGAGAAACTCTAGTTAAGAGAGTTTGGATGATAATGCATTGTGGTCTGCATATCTAGACACAAATATATTACGTCCATAATGTTTCCTGTCTTATGTGGCCAATGTTTTTATGGTCAGTAAATCTGAGTTCACCTATTTCATGACAACAGATTAGCTTAGCTTAACTTGATGGCTGTTTTACGGGCTATGTGGCTGATAATTTTACTTCACACCACCAATAAACTACACGTCACACAAACACCTATTCTCTCATCACTTGCATTTAGAGAGCAAAATGACTGAACCCACAACTCATACCTTATACATGACTCTTCTTGGAAGTTATCCCAATTACAAAACCATCACCTCTACAAGCTCTTCAGCCTTTGACACATCTTCTTTCCTTTTTGTCACCCTACTTTTACAATGTTGTAATGACGCAGCTCATAACTTAGCTAATAATAAGCTCTATCATGTTCAAGCGTCCATTTTCTTTACAATCAAAATTGAATTTGGAATGAAAATCTATTAGAATTGAAATCAAAATGGTCTATTCCCATAATTTGTTTGGTTCAAGTGGAAATTAAAATCAATTGGAATGACATTTCATTTCTAAAGAAAATTGAGAGAATGACATTCCACCATAAATGAAAATGGAATTCTGATTCCAGTTCTGCACCCCTATTCCCATCAAACAAACGGGCCTGCTATGAAAGGAAATAACTTCAAAAGGACAGAGAAAAAAAAAGAGACAAAGATCACTACTCATTGACTAATTTAAATCTCTTTCTTAAGATGCTTAAAAATAAAAAAGGAAATCGCTGATATCTGAAATCGTGCTATTAAAAAGAAAAAGTCCAAGCCCAATGTGCGACATACGCTGATTAGGCGAGGAATCGAAAAATGGAAGCGCTAATTTAATGGAATAAATATAATTTGAAAAAATTTTCAAATAACATTTGTCTGGGTGGTGTAGTCGGTAATCACGCTAGTCTCACACACTAGAGGTCCCCGGTTCGAACCCGGGCTCAGACAATTTTTTAATGGTCCTGTCTCAACTCATTATTTTATTTATTTTTATCAGTCCTACAAACAAATGGCTACAAATAAATGGTTATCGACAATTTAAGCAATCTTAAACAAAAAAAAAAAAAAAGAATGAGAAATGTTGGTAAACAACCAGTTGTAATTGTAACATCGCTGGCTAGTTCCTAGTTGGCTTCCATCGGGTTGCTCTAAAACTATCCACTTTTGGCCGGCAAAAACTCCACCGTCGGTTGCCGAAGAAGGTTTGGTACTTGGATGGTCGCGTGATTTCTCCGGTGACTTCTACGCTATTATATTGATCTGCTTTTTCGATAGAAGAATTGAGTGAAGCGCTTAGGAAACAATTTCTTTTCATACATGCCTTAAAATCACAATTTACAGCTTACGTGATGGTTGGTACTGTGGCTGTTTCTACTTGATACAGTGCCACTCGGGTGTTTTGATATTAAACATCAATTTCCTATCTGGCCGAGTTGATCTGTTTCGAGTTAAAACTTAAAACAGTCATAAAATGTTTTTATCAGAAACATTAATCATCGTTTTTTCCCGCTATATTACTAGAATCAGACAGCGTGAAAAGGGGGCTTAAAACTTAAAAAGAGAAAAAATATGCGCAAGGAGGGTTGAACAAGTGGCTTGTGATGGTTTAAACGTGTAAAGCTTTTCGGAATTTGCCGAGAATGAGTGAATGTGCCGGAATCACATGATCAGAGGATTTGCACGATCCGTGCGAAACGAAAAACGAAGCCTGACTCGTTGATTACCCAAAACAGAAACAAAAAGCATCATTCAATCATAAACACAGTTCACACTTCGCAGGGAAGAGTGGGAAGTGTAAAAGAAGCCAAACCAAAAAGAAGACCAGGAGAGAGATGGTCTGGGTGGATCATCATCTTCCCTGTGGGAAAAGAACTCGTCTGTGGGGAGGTGCATTCTTATGTTGGGTCTGTTTGATGTTGGCCATGCCCAAAATCCCTCATTCTCCCACGCAACACGTATTCGCTGATATGCGCAATTTCCTGGGTAACACAATGCGTAATCTCTCAGTTTTTCCTTTTCTTGTTTTCTTGTTTGATATTCTGATCCTCTCCTTCCTTTTTTTTTTTTTTTCTCTGAAAATATATGTTTTGGGTTTTCTTAGGAGTCCCTAATACCTTGAACGTGATCTCCAATTTCCCATTTTTGGTTGTCGGAGTTCTGGGTTTAGTCCTCTGTCTCCAAGGAAGTTTTTCCGCTATAAGGTTTCGTTGTCTTTTACTTTGTAGTTCCATTTTCTTTCTCAAGTTCCATTTCTGGTACTGATTGCTTTTTTCGGATTGTGGAAATGGGTCGGATGTAGTTTGCGAGGGGAGGTTTGGGGTTGGGCTTTCTTCTATGCTGCAATAGCAGGGATGGCTTTTGGCTCTGCTTATTATCATCTGAAGCCTGATGATAATCGGGTTCTATGGGACCGGCTTCCGGTTAGCCCTCGATTTCCTTCTGATTCTGTTTTCTATACTTGTGCATTCCTTAATTGGGTTCCTGAGTCCTGACGATTTGGTTGATTTACTTATTTCAAGTATTCATACTAAGCTTGGAGTGTCGGTTGCAGAAGATGATTGCATTCGCCTCGCTTTTTTCTTGTTGTATAATCGAGAGAGTGGGGGAAACGATTGGAATCATTTGCTTGTCTTTGCTCCTTTTGCTGGCTCTTGCCAGCATCGCTTATGAAAGGTTAAATACTAAATTTGTTTGTTGATCAGTAGTGTAAGTTTGTTATATTATTTTATTCTCTACACAACCCCATCCAAGGATACATGACATAGATCTCTGTTGAATATGCTATGTTAGCTGTTTACAGGATGTTCGATGATCTTCGGCTGTGCATGTTATTCCAATTGATTCCATGCGTAGCAATTCCATCTATGTCGTTTGTCTTTCCTCCCAAATATACTCATTCGAGATATTGGCTTTGGACGACAGGTTTGAAACTTGATATGCATTACCTACGTGCTTCATAGAGTTTCTCTTAACCATTAGTCCATTACGCAGAATCCATCTCTTCTTAACGACATGCATTTGTATTTGAATTTTGATTATAAACTAATTGCAATATTCATTTATCTACTGAGTGTAAACCATATGCTAGGAATCTAGGGGTTTACAATTCCTGCAATTGAATTCTGTAACCAATTCTTTTGAACTAGCAGATCTCGTGTTGGGATAAGGCTTTGCTTAGTTGAGGTTTGAGAATTTATGAATTTGCACTATTATCCATATTAGCATGTAAATTTTGGCCAATGTTGCATGGACTCTCCTAAATGGATGAAGCGTTGGTGTTAGAGACATAATGTACTCCAACAATCCATGGATTCTTGAAGGAAACTCTTATGTGATATTTTTCTTTTTCTACTTGCTTACTCGACATAAATGAACAACTAATATAGACAATTGATGCCAAATTTTCCTTTAAAATGATATTAAGTAACAAAAGTAATCTTATAGACCTTTTTCTCTAGGCTTATAATGTTAAAATTAAACCAAATATGGATTATTTTAATAGTTTATACTTTTCTTTAGATTAGTGTAAGAGAACATACTATGCACGTGTCTAAGATTAAGGGGTAAAAAGAAACAACCTTATATAAATTCCAGTACTTTGATTTAACTTTTTACAGTCTGCATGAAACCAAGTCAAGTATCCGCTTTATATGGTATTGTTGTGTCCATGAGTTTTATTTCTTTCTCTTGCTGATTCGGAATCATGGACATGCATCAGATTCTGGTCTCCAGTGATGATGTCCATGTAACACTGATTTTGGCAAAGAAACACTGTATTAAATCCTTGGAAGGATTGTTTAGCCCTTCAAATTGCAGTTGTACAAATAAAAGAGGCAGGCTTATATGGAGATGTACCAGGGCAGCAGTAGTTTGGACAGTTTGGGAAGAAAGAAATACAAGAATATTTGGGGATAAGGAGAGAAATAAGGAAGCCTTGATTGAGAACATAACCCTAAGGATGGCTCATTGGGTTAAAACATTGGATCTATTTTCAGACTTTCAGGTCAATGATTTCTTCAGATCTTGGGGGGTTATAGCTGCTTCCTCTTCTAGAAGACAGATAGCAATAGTGGACTGGTCACCTCCATCAAGTGGCTGGATAAAGCTGAGTCTCGATGGGGGTTGTGTGGGCAATCCTAGCCCCTCCAGAATTGGAGGTGTAATCAGAGACGAGGAAGGAAATACATGTGCTTTCTTCTCAGGTCCAATTGAGCAAGGTGATGTGGCATCTGCAGAATTCTTTGCTGCTGCTTTTCGAGTTGAGAAAGCCAAAGATTTGGGTATTGAAAGATTAATTATTGACAGCAGCTCCAAAACAGTAGTAGAATAGCTAAAGAAGGGAGAGGGAGTATCTTGGCATCTAAGAAATGTCCTTAGGCGTTTCAAATGGCTCTCTAGGGGTATGTTTATTGAAAGATCTGCCAATAGTCTGGCAGATGGTCTAGCTAAGCATGGGGCTCAGAGACAGTATGTTTTAGGTTCAACTGTAATATGTTTAAGGGGTTTAGACACTTGGTAAGGCTGCAACTTGGGCCAGGTTGGCCCGAACCCAACCCAAAAAAGTCGGGTTGGGTTTTGTCGTGTTGATGCTCGGGTTAGGGTTAGGGTTGACCCCTTGGGCAACCCGACCCAACTCGAACCCGACTCTATAGTACATATCATGTATATGTTATATATATGATATCATACATTGATTTGCTTAGATGCATGATAGTTGTATAGCCCCTACCACATACTATCATTTATTTCTTTTAAGATGATCACTTCACTTAATCCTAATTGGAAATACCAAAACCTTCATAACATTTTTTTATGTTTTTTGAATATTTTATTCTTTATTTCCTCTTTGTTGTTTGCTACCCATAGCTTGCTTCCCATAAAATATCTATTATAAGTTATAATGCATAATAAACTATAACCATTTCAAACACTTTTTTTTCCCTAATTTTGTACTTAAAGAACCAATAAAAACATCAACAAACAAATACTAATAAAACATAGGATTAATATTTGTAGTGAAAGTTGAGTTAAAATTTGAGATTAAGAAGTTTACGAGATTTTAAGGGATAGGAAGAAGGTTGGGTTGGGTTGGGTTAGGGTTGAAGGAATTTAGTTAGGGTTGGCCTCAACCTAGGGGTGCAACATTGGTGGGCCCAGCCCGAGACCAAACTGGCCCAACCCGGAATTTTACACAGGCTGGGCTTGGATTATTGGTCCTCGCCCCCATGGGCTGGGCTCGAGCCCAAGAAGTCGGGCTTTTTTATTTTTCGGGCCGGGCTTGGGCCTAGCTCGAACCCGGCTCAAGCTCATGTGTATATATGTAAATGTTGCATACATATTTACATACATACAAAAATATATGTATATATATATATATGCATAAATACATTTATATATGTATAATTTTAGAGTGAGTTCATACCAACCCGAGCCCAGCCCGGGCCCAACCTGAGTGTATCAAGTTACAGGGCGAGCTGGGCTCGGGTTGGGAAAATCGGGCTTGACCTTGGGCTTGGGCTGGGCTCAGGCCTTAAGCCCAAATTTTAGGGCCGGGCCTGGGTTGACCATAAACCTGGCCCAACCCGCCCAACTTGCACCCCTATCTCAAACCGACCTGACTTGCAGCCCTAACATTTGGTGTCTTCTGTGTTTTCCACAATGTTTTGTTTCTCTGCTCTTTTAAAATTAGTAAAATCGTTTTATGAGTTACTGATAAAAAATGTTATCCTTGAATGATTAAGGTTAATATTAAAAAAATGCTTAAGGTTTCCATAACTCCTGCATATAAATGTGGTTCAGAATTTAAGATGTTTCTTAGGTTCTGGTTTAATTAGCTGTTTTGAGTTTGAACTACTTTAGGGAAAAGAAAAGATGGGGTGATTTGTGTTATTAATTGGTTATTTTTGTTGGAGAATGACCTTAAAGGTAGGATCTTGGCTATGCTGCATTGAAGCTTCAAAATATGTGTCATGCCCATTTTGGACATTTCGACCTTTTACTGTAAATTCACACCTTGCACATCTTGGTGCAGAGTGGGTCTAGGATACCATTTGAAGGATATTGAGAGATTCTTACTGGAGAAATTTGAGAGGATGTTGACTATCTCCTTAAATAGTTGCATTTCAATTGAAAAAGAAAACAATTGCTAGCTTGCTTTCCTAATATACGTCTTTCCTTGCAACTTTAGTGTTGGTGTTGAAACATCATGGGGAATATCAACAGGGAGTTCTCATGAAATGACTTTAAAATAGTCCTTGATAGGAATGAAGCTTAGAAGTCAGAGTATTGGAGATTCAAATGGGAAAAGTAAAGGTTGAAAGATAGAGGAAGAAAGTTCTATTATCTCCTAAGTTTTCACTTAATTGATATTCCACGTGTGCTTCTCTCTCTCACCTTTAGTGCAATATGCATATTTGAATATCCATCAACTGTTAATTGAATTCCTTTTTCTCCCATCTGTAATATGTCAAATCCATTATTGGCACATGCGATTTAGAGTTATCGGTTCCTAACCTTTTCTTATGACTATCTTATTTATAATATTTCACACTGATGTTTTTGTGATACATAAGGAGAATGAAGAAATGAGAGCAATGGGAAAACCTTTTCTTTTTATTATTTGTTAAATTATCAAGATGTTGTTGATAGGCAGAATACAGGAGATGGATGCCACAGAGATTGTCCAAGATGTTTGATCGAAGACCAAAAGAGAAAAATGAACATAGTTGTAAAGTAGACAATCCTTTCCCTATATAACAGACATCCCTATTTTTAACTTAACAATGTCTGCTTCCTTGTTGGCTTACCTTGATACACAACAAAATAATATACACGCATGGGACAATTTTAGAAATCTCATTATAGTTCTTCTTTTACTTAAAAATCATTATGTTACTTTTCATAGAAATATGGGGGGCATGAGAATGTACGTTCCTATATTTTCTTTCATGGATTATTTTTTACCAAGATGATGATTGTTCTTATTGAGGATGGTTGGCTAATGCTTCCTGGTGTAAGTTAATGTTCTATGTAAGTCCTCAGATTTGTTTTTTTTTAAGGTTATGATATCCAATCCTATCACATGGGCTTCCATCATAAGGGCACTCAAGTAATAATGATGTATTCTTTAGAGGTTAGCATGCCATCTTAGGTGGAACAAAACAGATCAACACCTTTGAGGAAAGTGAGTTGTAGGAACTTCAAACCTAACTCTGATTAGGACTAGGGTTGGTGGGGGTAGGACAAGAAAATGGCTTGCTTTTGAAGGCAGTCATCGCTATCATATTTTCGGATTTCTTAAAGAAAATTTTAACAAGCATGTGAGAGAAGATCATTTGGGAGATTGTGATCGATTGGGAGATGTGTCCTGGGAAGCAGGTGTTCCGTCAATTTGATCTTGTTGCGTTATTAAACAAAAATAATTAACTGTTACTTCAGTGGTTCCTAATACTTTGGATATTCTAGGTTCCACATTCTCTTTTCCCACAAATCACTTGATGGTGCCAAAGATCTTGCTAATCCATTGTCCATGGAGGAATGCTCATAGGGATATACTATACACGGGGAACTATTTTTTTCCAATGTATTGTTTCTAATATCAGTTGCGTACCTAAATTGTCTCCCTTACAATTAATATGCCCAAGTACTTAACTCCTATTATTCTTAATATATTTTTGAAGAACCAACTTTTTTTCCAATGATTATAAATGATACTCTGTAATATATTTACTAACAACATCTCAAGACATTTTCTATATCTTATTAGATATTTAAATATTAGCTCTTCCTTGATGACCCCATCAATTTCTGTCATGTGGAGGAATCCTGTGGCTGATTTGAGACTGTACATGGCATAAGGGACTGTCTGGTTTTTGTCACATTTTCATTTCAAAGTCCATATCAGCCCCGTAGCCAATTTTTATTCAAGTTCCTGAATCCTGCTTAGAAAGATGGGGTCTGATTATGATACCGGAAAGGCATGATACATAAAAAACTTATAACCAATCAATTGGTATCATAAAAGTGGTAACCAATCAGGTGGTATTCATCAAAATTCACCGGTGTCATACCTTTCCAGCATCATAGATTTACCCTATTATATAATATGAATCACCCAAGATATTTGATATTTTTTAATTAAAAACAAAGCTCTTCTTTTGTCTGCAAGCTGCAAATTACCCGTAAGTAGTGGGCTGTGGGATAAATATGTGTGGCCCCTTTAGAGCCAAAACTATATTGCTAGGTGGAAGATTCCTGGTTGTTTAAAGACATGATATTCCGAAAATATAGTGAGCCAACTGGCAGATTGATTCCCATATTATATAAGCTGTATATAAATACCATATCTATGATTTGTTATATGACATGACTATCTTATTATAGAGTGCTTAAATAATTAAATTATGAGTGTTTATATAACATTCACAATATTATATATATATATATATATACATGTAATATTTGTAGCCTATTTTTATTATGTAGTGCTTAATTAATTTAAATTTAAAGGAATTCCATGAAAAAGACCAACTTTGGTGATTCTTTATTATAAAAGAAGAAAAAGAAGTTGGGGAGACATCACCATCTCTTCTATACACCTTGTCTTTCCTGTTCAAGAAAGGAAAGGAGGTTGTCCTATGAATTTCCTTCACTTTTCTTCAGGTGAAACTGCTACAGTTACAAGATGTATTTATTATCAGCCGAGTTTTACAGTAAAATGAACAAGTTTCTAACTTGGTGCAAATTTTACCATTTACAACATATGGATGGTACCTTTAACATCAATAGGGGTTGGAAGTATTTGCATGCCCCTGATTTTGTTACCTCACAAGTTGTTCTTGGAATTGTACAATGTGTAGTGTCCTGTATCTCTATATTTATATATGCATAATGAGCATGTTATGAACCTCTCCCTTGGCAAATTATTTATGCACAGCTGGATACTAATATGGTTCAGGAAATTTTGAGGTTTACTATGTTGCAACTTGCAACTACATTGCACATAACCTACCAGTGAAATTGTTTTTTCCCTTTAACATCTGCAAACCATGTGGTACAGGGGTTTACCTTCTGGCAGAATTTGAAGCCCTTGCTGACAGAAAGATTTACAGAACAAACCATTACATCATCAGTGGGCACTCCTTGGAGCATTTATGTTTAGTTATGGTTCCTGTTTTGCTCTCTGTGATGCTTATGCACAGAAACATCAAAATTACAAGGTATTGGAGTTGTAAACAGGCTATACTGTATCTTGTTGTGCATATCTACAACCTTAAAACTATATATGGATATTTCCTGCTTCTTACATGTGCAATTGCTTTGCTGGATTTATTCTGTTCTGGTTGGTCATATCAATTAATGTAGAACAAAGCCTTTATACTAGGTAGAGCAACTGAGGCTAAATCTCTATGATGCTATCAGATGGAGACTTAACAAGTAAAGATGCTATCAAGATTCACCATGATGTTTGACAAGATGGTGCCTCATGTACATTCTTTATTATCAGATGGCAGTGTGAGTAATACAGTCGTAAGTGCAATTGTGCAAATCTCCTTCCTAGTTGAAGGAGTCGTTGACTATTTCAATCATCTTAGATTACAATCTGCAACTTCTGCAAGTGATTGATGTCTATCCAAAAGGAAAGGGTTCCTTTGGAGAAGTCAAGTCTTTATTTCATTTTTGTGCGTGTAAAAGTGATATACTTATGTTATGGTGATTTTGCCTGTTTAAGTTCTGTGTCTAGCTTATCCGCATTGCTACCTTCAGGAAAGCTTTTGCCTTTACCAGTTGGACATTACTGATTTGAAGGTTAATACAGAAGGTGTTAAAATAATTTGGGGGTCAGAGGCATGGATAACAACTGTTCATTCATGAGTTGAAGATTTTTATCTCTATCAAATATTATTCTGACCAATGAAATATCAGTTTTTTGTTCCATTCTGGTGAGGTTTCTCCATTAGAGACTTGGCAGGGTGCCTCTTCAGTTGCATTGATCTTAGAATTGAAGGGTATCTCCTCTTTCTGACATGGTGTAATGGAATGCATGACAGGTTGGGTGGACTTAAAGAACGCCCATGAAGACCAGTGAGAGGAGACTGAGGGCATACCCATGGATAGCCAAAAGAGAAGTGAAACACATGCTAGGCCAATGCTGGAGGTAAAACAGGAACGGATATTTCTATCCAACTTTGACAAGATATATGGACTGCTTGGTGCTTGCTGCCTTCAGAATACCGCTATCTGCGTCATTGTGACATATATCTGCTCTGCTTGTTTATATATATTTTCCCTTTTCATTCCATACTAATGGAGCACTTTTGTCAAACCAATCAATACATGAAAAAGATAGATGTTTTGATTCCTGGGGGGATGTATGATTTAGCTGTGGCTAAAGAGAAAGAAAAAGTTAATACCAGTAGGACAAAGTCACTGATTCAAGAGGCCCAGGGATGCGAGACCATATGATAATATGAGCTCCAGCTGACAAATTGACAATGGCATATTTAGTATTTTAAAGCACTCTCAGGTTATGGCGTCACTGCTGCATTAAATAATACTTGATTGATTATTAATTAATAATGGTTTTATCGTATATTAGTCAACTGAGTCATTGTTTTTTTTTATTATATATATATATATATATATATATTTAAAGGAAGGTTTTCTAGGGGTGAAGTGTCTGTATCATTGGGTTGTTGAGTTCAATTATGATGATGATGTAAGATGTTGTTGGCCCATTCTCATGCCCTCGTTGAATGCAACCTCAACCTGTTAACATTCAACTGCAACTAGCTTTGATGTTTGAACTTCATATGCATTCCCAGCGTCTTAAAAATGGATTCTTGTCGGAAGACTAATCGTAAATGACAAAACAAGTTGTTGTGGAACGAGACAACATATGTTATGTATGGAAGAAATGGAGATGAATCCACATCATCACATGCCCCCACATTTGTGGTAGTATGTCATTATGCAGTCATGCATAATTGCATTATGCCATGCTCTCTTTTTCTGATAACCCAGAAATGTGCATGTGAAGAGAAGAGCAGAAGAGAAGATGCGTTGTAATTGAGGATGCAAATAGCATACATAACATTCTTGGTTTTTGTATTGAGGCTTGAGAGATAAGGAAGTAGACAAATTTTATAAAATATTAGTAAATTTGTACTGCTTTGCACGTAGAAATTTCAAATGATAATAACAATAATTGTATATATATTGGTGATTTATTGACCTTCAACCTAAAAATTTATATCAAATCTTCTTACTCTATAGCTTATATTAATATTTTCAATTTATTGTGCTAATTGAACCATTGTTTGCCTAGAGACCGACTAAACTAATTGAATTGTTACTTGATTTTTTATGTTCATTTTCCACCAAATTGTTTGTTTGTAAAAAACCATTGATTTGTCCACAATACAGTGACCTAGTTAATTAAATCATTGAATCATTTGATTTGTTTAGTAGGGTGATGGAATAGACATTAATTTTCTCTTTTCATAATTTTTGTATTCCGTTTCCATCATTTAACAGACATGAAAATGATTTTTCTTATTTGTCATACTTAAAAACCAGTTTTGTTTTCAAGTTGATTTTCAATGTCCAAGTTTTTAAATTCTCAAAATTGTTATTCATGAATTTAATTAGTAACATTTAATGTTGAGAAACAAAAATACATTAAACATATGATTTGATGGGATAGAATGGAAGTTAACCTTAAATATGAGACTTAATGAGAGAGAATGGAATGAAATAAAAAATAGTATTCAATTTACAATTTATATCTTCATAGTAGAGAAAAAGAGAGAGAGAGAGAGAGAGAGAGAGAGTTGTTTTAAGTCGAGAAAAATTCTAAAACCTTAGAAATCTATTGCCACTACTTATAGATTCCAAGTAAATTGTAATTCATCAACAAATCAACATGCAATTTTAATTATAATTCATTAAGTTCTATGATTTATGGATGTCTATTTAGACACATTGTGAGTTATCAAAAAAAAAAAAAACATGTGTAGTTATTTAAGATGCATAAAAGAATTCCATTTATATCCACCTATACAATTCAGCAAGAAGTTAACAATGGAAGGCTTAATTTGTCCTATTTTGATTTCATTTTGAACAATCAACAAAATACTTGATTTTTCTTCAAATTCAAATACGAAAGCATCAACACAAAGCGGAAAAATACTTCTTATAGATTTTTTAGAAACTTAGGGGTTTCTTAATGATTTTCCCAAAAATAAAAGTCAATAATTTGTAAAGCCTTTTCTAACTTGTCCTATAATTGCTCTCTTACCTTCTCTTGGGCCTCAAAAGAATTGACTTTGAATTTTGTCAATCTTTTTGAGGGTATGTTCATTTTAACAGCATTTGAAATGGAGGAGTTACACTTTCTTTTTTCTTTTTTATTTATTTTTGGCTCCATGGGGCTACACAACAAAGGTGGCCATCCCCTAAACCCATAACCCTCCAACTCAAGGGTAGGTGGGATTTGATTCCAAGTCCCTTATCTACAACCACCAAGAAACCTTGCCAACTAGCCAATTGGTTTCATATAAATAGAAGAACCACTTTCAAAAACTATTTGATAAAGATAACTCTTTCATATTTAAAAAGAGTTTTCAATCTCCAACCCTAACTTTTCTTATTAACTTTAGTTGTGATGTTATTCAGAGCCTTCTTATCAATTACACCTTGAATAATTAGAGCACCCAAATATGGGATGCTCATAATCTTTGAAATGGATATTTCGGATGAGACCCTATCAAACATTTTGAGATTGGGCAAAAACTACTTATAAACCAATGGAAAAGATAAACCTAAAAACCATTGTTTTAATAACTAGGCCGGATTGGACGATCTGATCATTCGACCTAGGAACCAGTCATAGTTCTAGGTCCAATTTTGGGTTGGACCATTTTTTATGAAAAAATTGTTGGCTTTGTCAAAAAACTGCTGACTTGAACAGTCAAACCAGGTAGTGGTTTGTGCATTTTTGGTCAATTAACGTCTCTCTCCCTCTCTCTATTCTATTGTGCTATTTTGACACACTTTCTCTTTATCACCTCTCACATCAGACCTTTTATTAACATAGGCTTTTAAGTTTTAAACGTTGATTTTAATGGAATGATAGGAACGAAAATTATAAATTAGAACATGAATCTTTACAGGGTTTGTTTCTCAAAACTGTAATGTTGCGGGTCAAACCATTCGACCCAAATGGATGAACCACTAACCTATAAACCAATAGTCAAAGTGGTTCTGTTTCAGGGTCAATTTTTAAAACCTTGTCAAAAGCCATAATCAAAATTGTGGAGCCACATTCAAAATTCACATTTTAAAATCATTAAATAGTGACAATTGGACATACTTTTAAAGATAATCAAAATAACAAATATTTTGTTCAATATTAATTAAAGGGTAATTGTTAAACTCACCACAACTTTTCAAAATGTCTGAAACTCACCATGTCAATAAGTTTTTATTTTCCAAGACTCACCTTCCGTTAGTGCACCATTAATGCTTCTTAACAGAGGTGTCCATGTCAGCATAAATAATAATTTTCATGACCAAATTACCCTTAAATGGTGAGTTTTCCTGTACTTTTGTTATTTATTTACAATTTCTGTGTTTTCTATAACTTTTATTTTTTTTTTATTTTCTGATTTTGTTTTTCAATTTCTATAGTTTCTATAATTTGAAAATATTTTTTTTTATTTTGTTTGCAATTTCTATATTTTTTTATATATTTTTTTTGTAATTTCTATGCTTTTATGTATTTTATATTTGCAAATATTTTTTCGAACATTTCCTTTTTTCATGTCTAAATATTAAAATGGTAATATATTAACAGCCATTAATTTATTTTGTATATATTTTATATTTTTCTATGAAGGTTAAAATGGTAATATATTAATATTCGCTAGTGTATTTCATGGTGAGTTTTAGACGATTTCCCTTAATTAAAAGAGAGAATTACATCTAGCTAAAACTCCATTAAATTTCAGTTGCAATTCATTATTAACTAAAAGATAGATAAATATATCCAACTAATCACTCCATGAAATGTCAGTTACAATTCATTTAAAACAATAGACAAAATATCAAATTTGTCCTCAAATTCATATCTGAAAACATTAAGATAAAGGAGCAAAATTTGTGCAACTAAAATTCCAGAAATTTTTAAAAGCTATTGGTACTTTTTATAGTAGTAAGTATAGTATAGATATCTGTTATAGATTTTATTTTATTTTATTTTTTTTTTTGGGGGGGGGGGATCTTATTGATAGCTGGCCCTTGAATCTTAAATGTCAAGTGAAGAAGAAACGACAATATAAAAGACCTCTCATTGGTAGTTGCAGTATTAGAGGTGGAGGTGGACAACTGGCAATGGGTTGCTCCTCTTTCAATAATCAGGAGAGAGAGAGAGAGTCCACTAAACAATTTCGGTTTCAGACTTGCAGTTAATTAATCCAAAAATCCTAAGGTTTTAAAAGTTGGCCTGAAACCAGAACCGCTTTGGCCACTGGTTTCTGGGTCAGTGGTTTGATCATCAGATTCAAACGGATGGTTTGTTCCAACTTAAAAAATAAAAAAGTTAAAAAAGAATGTCTGGGTCGGATGGGTCAATAATTTGACTTCCAGACCAGTGGATTGCTGTGTTGATCAAGTCAGTCAAAGATTGGACTAGAGATGAAATGGAACTGATTGCCTAAATGGTTTTTAGATCAAATGATCTAACCCATTGGCTTAATTGTTAATTGAGCTGAGGTCAAATGGTACAAAGATTTTTAATCAAAATTTTTAATCCCAAACTTGACTCTATGTGGAAAGGCAGTTGCCTAAAAATTTTACTTGATGAGCCTAACTACTAAACTTATTAATAATGTTTTTGTGTTTTATAATGTATAAGAAAGAAATAAATTTTAGTGCATTCAAATGAAATATGGTTAAAATTGTATAGTGTTGTACTATTTGGATGAGGTCGTATCTACATGTGTTTGTTTCCCTGGAATTCATTGCCCGCTAAAATTGTAGTTTTCGAACAAGAGCAAGCAGATGCAGCGGACCCCACAAATGGAATGAAAACTTTGTAAAAGTGTGTTATGATGATGACTTGAATGAATCAGCGTCCTGGTTATGCTTCTCCACCCCCGACGAGGGACGTGGCTAGTGGCTACTGGCTAACTGGCTATACCTATAAATCTATAATGATGCGGGTCCTTCTTTACAAAGGTCTGCCGTGCCGGGTGTATTTGTTGTAAAGCTGCCACATGTCGGCCGGTGTACACAAACTGCTTGCTTCACATTTGATTTCACCACTTCACTTTGCTTGTGCCAAAAGTCAGCCATCTACATTGTTGCAAATTTGTAGTTTGAAGGAATTCAATTTTGACGCCTTGTATTGTTGTTGATGTAACTAGTTTTTACTTACTATAGAAATATATCCATCATCTGTGTGTTCCGAGTTTGATTCTACGAGAGATCTGTCCACCTTAATCGCAGTTATACATAAAGAATATCTTATGGTTTGGCAGGGGGAGATGTTCTCATTCATTGAGGGATAATGTATTGTGAGTAGGCGTGAAGAGAGTTGTCGTGATGGGCAGAAAATCCAGAGTCCTTTGGAGTCTGAGTTTGGACGACACAAAATCAATTGCGGGCCCATCGTGGCACCCCGAGAAAGCGCACTTCTACCAATAGACATTGGGTTTGGGTTTGACGATAGTAATTCATCAATTGGGATCGCTGAACTCAAAAATTCGAGTCATGTTCCAGTTACAAATAACTGGGAACATCTCCCGTATACCATACACCAGACACCATGGAATGTGAGTGAAGCGATGTGAGAAATAGATCCCAATTCCAAGAACTCAACAGTACGTTGGAGTGCGGCAGAAGCACTGAATAATCATGGAACTGGAAGAGTTACCACGTCACCATCCAAACCAAACCACCATTTCTCAAAAGTTAACTGGTTGGGCCGGTTGGTCTGCTCCTGCATCCTGCTTAATGTTCATGTACCAATAAAGCATCGTAGAAACTAAAAATTGGCATGGCTAATGGCTTGGCTCCCTTCCCTCGTACATGCGTTGTTAGTTAGCTACTTCTTACTTTCTTAATGCTTATTTATTACTTTTCTACTTAAATTAAATAATTAGGAAGGTAGCTGAGCCTGAAATATATTTATTTCATGAAAAAGCGAATAAATTTTTACAGTTATGCAGAAACTAAAAAACAAAGTAAAAGGAGAAAAGTCGATAAATAAATATACCCCTTTAATACACTATACAAACAGAACAAACTCGTGTATAATTGGCATATACTATAGACGAGATTTGCTGAGTAGGACACTGTTGCCAGACCGAAGCGAAGCAAGCGGCCGACCAGATTGAGTGAAGCCAGATATCTCTCTCTCATTTCACGCACAAGGCATAAGCAGTAAATTAAAGGAAAAATAAATTTACTACTCAGTTACACGCATAAGGCACTAGGGAATAAGGATGTCCACGTGCTCTCCCAAGTCCCAATTCTACTCGCGAGTGAAAGTGAACCTTCGGTTCTTCTCCACCGACCTAACCTTACCTTACCCAAGTAATCCGGCCGATTGAGATTATTGATTGTTAATTTGCTTGATAGGCCTCCCATCCGCATCCGACCTAACCTTACCTTACCCAAGTAATCCGGCCGATTGAGATTATTGATCGTTAATTTGCTTGATAGGCCTCCCCATCCGCATCCGATGACCATGATAGGCCTCCTACTCTATATCTATTATCTAGTATCTACTCAATGACTCATAAACCACCCACACGTGTGCCACATTTACATTTGCTATGACAGATACGCGCGATGTGTTGTGCTGCTAAAGAAAGATGGAGGAGATACCTCACTCAGATGCATACAGACACTCTCCCCCAAACGGGCCAAACCCAGTATCTTTAAATCTGAAATTTGGTGAACTGGAAACATCTCTCCTGCGCCTTGGCCTTCTTGGTGGAGGGTTATTTTCTCTTTTCTTTTTTATTATTCACTCTCAAGTCTCACCTTTCTTCCCCGTCTCTCCAGTCTTACCTCCTTAACACCTTCACCAGAGGTTCTCCGTTCTCACACACAACACTCTCTATCCATCTCTCTGCCTCTGGGTTTAATTCACTCTCCAACCTACAAAGGAGAAAAGCAGCACAACCCCTCAATTAACAAAACATGACTGACAGGATCTACCCTGCTTCCAAGCCCAACTCCAACCCTCCCCAGACGCTCAACGGAAACGGCAACCCGAGCTTCCCCGCCACCAAAGCTCAGCTCTACGGTGCTACTCGCCCCGTCTACCGTCCTCAGCCCAAATCACGGCGCCACCGCCGTAGCTGTTGCTGTCTCTGTTGCCTTTGGAGTACGCTTCTCATCATCGCTCTAGTCTTCCTAGCCGCCATTGCCGCCGGACTTGTATGGCTCCTCTACCATCCTCAGCACCCCACTTTCTCTGTCTCCACCCTCCGGATCTCCCGGTTCAACCTCACCACCTCCAAAGACACTACTTCTCACCTTAATTCCCAACTGGATCTCGCCATTTCAACTCGAAACCCCAACAAGAAGATCGTCTTCTTATACGATCCCATTACCGTCACTGTGAGCTCCAGCGGCGTCGATGTAGGAAACGGATCCTTCCCGTCCTTCACTCATGGCACTAAGAACACCACCACGCTGAAAACCTCAGTATCATCCACTGGAGCCGCAGATCTGGATGCGGCGTCCGCCACTTCGCTCAAGTCAGATCTGAAGAGGAAGAACGGGTTACCGTTGGAAATTCAGTTGGAGACGAAAGTCAAAGTGAAGATGGGAAGCCTCAAGACTAAGAAGGTTGGAATTAGAGTTACATGCGATGGAATTGATGTTGCTGCTCCCAAGGGGAAGACTCCGTCCTCACTGTCTCCGTCGTCAGATCCCAAATGTAAGGTCGATCTTCGATTCAAGATCTGGAAATGGACCTTCTAGGATGCTCAATTTTTAGCAATATTCTTTTTAATTTCTTCTTCGGTTTCGTTGTTATTGAGTTGAAGTGTTTTCATTTTTAATTTTTGTTTGGATGATGATAAATATGCTGGTTTGCAAATGTTGATAGTTTGTGGATGAGTTTGTCAGCACTACAGAGATAGGGAGAGAGAGAGAGAGAGAAAGTAAAGAAAAGTTTATATATAAATATTTATTAGTTTAGTTTTTTTATTTTTGCTTTTTTAAATTTGTTTTTTTGGGGGGTTTTTCATGGTTTGCCTTGGCCATTGTTGTTGTCCTTGTAAGTGATTTGGTTTGATTTTCTTTTTCTTGTTCATGTAATTTCTCAATGCAATGTAATAACACTGAGAAAATTTCTCTGCAAATGTAGATAGATAAATACTCTTTCAATATATTTGTCTTTCTCATCTTCTCCTCTCAAAATATGATGGGATTTGAGATGCTTCTTACATGGTGATGATTATGAAGGAGACGTCAGAAGAAGGGGTGGAATGGAAATGGAATCTATCATTCTGTTGAGACTTGAAAGATCTTTTTTGGGGACTGACCGAGACAGAGAGGGAGGGGAGGGGACCCAGATAAGGGGAAATGAGATCAAATGATTAATTACTCTCTCGTTTGATTGAATAAGAGGGCGGGCCCACTCGTCCACTTTCATGGCTCGATTGGTTTCTGGTTCTTTCATGATTTGTTGCATTGCTTTTTCTTTCCTGAGCCCTAATTAATAAAAGAGAGGAAAAAGGTAAAAAGGAACTCTTTGTTATTGTTATGCTTCATGGTTCACGTTATCAGGCACACAGACAGCTCTTGGAGCAACTCAATGTGCAAAAAGCCCTGCCCTGTAACAAACAGCTATTATCAGTATTTATTCCATTATTGTTTATTCATTAAAATTGCGTATGGGTGTGTCGGTGGAGTTTTTTTTTTTTTTTTTTCACTTTTTTAATTAAACAAGTCATCGGAAAATAGTTGTTTAGACTTGGACTTGAGAGAGAGAGAGAGAGAGAGAGATAAAGACTATTGAGTATTTAATTTAACACATTATCTTATTTACTTGAAACTTCGAAGTTTCGAGTACGAATTCTGGTTCGGGTGTCCAAGTTGAATCGGGGCTTTTGGGGTCACGTATGTCTGAAAAAAGCAAGATCTGGAAGTCAGAAGTATGGCTGGTTAGTACAGTACACCACTCCGGACCCGCTACAAACAAAGGCGTGTACAACCGGTACGTTAATGTCAATCAACAGAGTGAAGAATACGGCAATGGATCACTGGCGTTGTTTGGTTACGTAGCCCGTTGTTTGGAACAGATGCCAAGTATAAAGAATGAAGTTGTGAGAGCTACCAGATACCAGCAGCCTACCACCGTCCATAGTACTAATAAATCTAATAATAATGTCTCCACTTCCAGTTTGAGGCTCCAACCAATAGAAATCATGCAAGCACCAAGAAGGAAGAAAGGAATAGAATAGAAGAGTCTTCTGTTCTGTTTGTGTATTGAATTGTTGATTCCCATTCGTGACGAAGAGCCATGTAATCAGGGCTGATTATCGACTTTATCGTCACCGTGAATGGTCCCTGAATTGAGATAGTGAGATATGGGGCCGCCCATTCGATTGATCGATTCATTCAGACAAGGTCGGCGCCCGCTGGTAAGACTTACATATACGTTGTTTATTTTGCACGGAGGCTGAGGATGAAACATGGTAAATAATTTTTTTTTTCTTTTCTTTTTCTTTAAATAAAGAAACAAAAAAGAAAAAAATTCTAAATTCTATTATAAACCTACAATTATTCAAAATATCATATCCTAAATATTGAAATTAATTTTAAATTGGCACTTAAACTGGGCTAAGAAATCTGGGGGAATGCTAAACAGTCACTCTTTCTATTTTTTTTTTAACAAATAAATAAAAAAGAAAGAAAAGACAAGTGTAATCCAGTGTAAATATTGGAAGCATCTGCCAGAATATTATGAGTCAATAAAACAAATGGGTGGTGGGTCAGGGTCAATCCATTCAATTTTCATTGCAATCGCCTTTATTTACTTTTAGTTTTACTAATTTGAAACAAGGGTCAAATGGGTGGTGGATTTTAGAGAGGGGCGAGATGCTATAATTGTAATTGTAAACACGTTTACGTGCAATGCTTAGGGTGGTACCGACATTCTGAAGAATCCCGATACCCCATCTGATACGTGTGACTGTGCGAGAGAGAGAAGGAGAGACGCTTTGAAATTTGCTATTGTTCCTGCTATTTTTGTAGGTTCGAATTGAGAGAGAGAGAGAGGAGAATTGATGGGGATTATATTTAATAGAAATAATAGCATTGACTAATCGACCGACAAGGACAGTGTATTCACTGATGACTTTTCATGATAAATTCCATTTCCATCTCCTTCACGCCACTTGTTAATATATACATATGTGAACTTAACATATCATTCCGTGCTTGAAGGATAAAATTAGGTTCCCGTTTGGTTTACAGGAATAGAGGTTTGGAATTAGAATCGGAATGAATTTTGATTTTAATTGTTTGGTTTGGCAGAATTATAATCCTTATTTCTGCTGGAATGGCATTCTCTCATTTGAGGAATGGTCATTCCTTACCCTTCCCTTAGAATGAAATCTTATTGTTGCTGATTTCAATTTCCATTTCTATTCTTATGTGAACCAAAAAGATTAGGAATAGGCCATTCCAAAGAATTTCAATTTTAATTTTGATTATAAACCAAACAGACCCTAATATCTGCACGCAACAGCTAACCAGGTATTGTCCAACCCTGACTGAGCATATCTATTCTCTAAGCATAGCTAGCCAACCTTTGGGATTGATTGGTCCCTCCCTTACATACACCTCTACTCTATAGGTTCTAACTAACTATTTTCAGTTTTCATATTAATTTTTCTGGTCTGATCTCCACTTAGCCAAGGCTGATGAATGAAATACTTGTCCTTTTGGGATTTATAACAATAAATTTGTATCTTAGGTTGTGTTTTGGTTGCAATGCAAACGCAAATATGTACATTACATATTTATCTATTTTTTGGTTCATGAATGCAAATATAGTTCACATTTTAAACCATTTTTGTATTCATCTTGTTTGTTTAAAATCGGTACAAAGTGTGGACCCATCATTAAATGTTCTAACTATCTTATGCTCCAATGCCTTAACTTTGGTCAAAAAGTTAATTATTGAATAAACACAAAATTGTATCCAAAAAATAAGTATAGTAATGCTATCTTTTCAGAGTATAAAAGTGTAAAAAAAATACGTTTTTGCTCTGATAATCATTACTTTTTTATGTTTCAAACAAACACTCGCAAACATGAACCGAGGTAAATACCCTGATTCAATATTTGTATCGCAAACAAACGGAGCCTTAGGCTCATTTCAGAAAGAGTACAAATACAAATATGTAGAGTGCAAAACCGTGAATTTTCTATTATTTTGTATGTATTTTCACTCTACATATTTACATTTGCACTCCTTCCAAACTGAGTTTTAACTGAAAAATGGTCATAGATATATTGGGGGAGATCTGAAGCCTCGACTGCCACGGTGTTGAGGGGAACCCCCAAAAATTAACCAAAAAGCTGCAGTAAACCCTAGCTACTAGCAAGACAAAGAGCTCAATAATCACTTAAGAGTGCTGTATATATTAACTCAAGCTATAGATTGAGGCTGTAGGTCTTTCCCAAACAAACTCACCCTGTAGGCTATAATAGAAAATTGAAAAATTGAAGTCTATATATTAGCAATTCCCGTAGGATATAGAAATAAAAAGAAAAAAAAAAATTCTTAGAACTGCATTTGGGTCAAAGAAAACAAGTGATAAAATCCTTTTTAACACGTTTTCCTCTATATGCCTGCCTCGGTCAAGAGCTTACCAAGAAACCAACTTTCAAAATGTTGGTCTCTCCTTTACTCCCCCAAAAAAGTTTGTTCTCCTTCAAACTCAGAAGGGTAAAAAAAAGCCACAAGGGCGTAAACTGAGGGTCCGTTTGATTTGCCGGCATAGGGATTTGGAATCAGAATAAAAATGGTCGACTCCAATTCTAACTGTTTGATTGAATAAAGTGAGAATTTCATTCTCATTTCTAGTAGAATGACATTCCCCTATTTGAGGGAATGGTCATTGCCCCCCTTCTCATTTCTAGTAGAATGACATTCCCCTATTTGAGGGAATGGTCATTGCCCCCCCCCCCCCCCCCACACACACACACACGCGGGATTCAGGGAATGAGAACGTTTCCCATCAAAGCAATTGAAATTTGAAGTAATTGGGCATAGACACAAAAGAAGCACAGTGAGAGGATGTGTAACATCCAACCAAATCTCCTAGTTGTTTGTAACTTTGTTTGGTTGTATCTTAACCACCCTTAAGGCTTAATCCATTATCCCCAGCTTCAATTTAATTCCAACTGCCAACCTCTCTCCCTCTCTATTGATATGAAGCATCTTCTTGTATTTGTAACTTTAGGAGTATTAATTAACAATCAATTTGTGTGATGCAATTGATGTTACCTTTGAGGCTGCAGGTATTAATGCAAGCATTTCCATACGGGCCCAGGTCCTCACCATCATTTGCCAATGTGGGTAGGAAGAAAATGGACTCAAATTCAATATGCTGTCCCCATTATTAGGTCAATAGGTCCAATAGGGCAAAAGAAATTGGTCCCCTGCAAGTTGGACCGTGCAGCAACTCTTGGCTCCGTCCACACAACACCAATAGTCACTAGGGTCTAGGCCGTCTAGGGACCAGTAAATTACGTAGGCAGGGAGGGGATTCATAAGCTGTTGGGTACTTGGATCACGTCATTCACCATCCGATTCGAGGTGGTCATGCTTCTCTGAACTTTAAAGTATCAACTCTAGTACTGTATAGATAGCAACTGACTACAGGAAGCAACCCTATCCAGAAAGGTAACAGGCAAGAGAAATCAGAAATATTTTAGTAGCTGGGTTTTATAATGGGATAATTTTCCCCTTTTCACTAGTTTCGGAACCATTCCGTTCATCATAATCATCATTTAAGCCTTGTTTCGACTACATGGGGTTGAGCATATGAATCCTGTTCCACTGTTCCATTTGTTTAATCTTATATACATTATCAAATTATGAGCCCTTATTTACTACTTCAAGTTCAAACCATGTGCCCCCTTTTGACAGGGTTAAAGCCCAGCAGCTTCTAGTTTTCTAAGGTGGGCCCATATATGGCTTTTAAGCTGTGGTGAAAAATCCGAAAAGTCCTATTGTTTGTTACTCAGTCATTTTTTGGGCTTATCCTCCTCAGCCTCTTTATATAGCTTATCTAGAGTGCTTCAGAGCAGCTGTGGCAGCTTGGATAAATGTTCAGCTCATTGCTTTCAAACAGGCTTCATATCCTTTATTTTTTTCTAGCTTTGTAGGATTACACAATGGAGGGTAACCCATCTCTCATAATCCATAACCTGCCCAACCTGGGTGGGTGAGTGGGTGAAGGTAGGAATCAATACAAGGCTCCACTACAATTAACTAAAACCCTCACCAACTGAGCCAGTGGGCATCTCAAACAATGTCCTCTTTTGTGCTTTGGAGCCAGACCATTGCTATGCTATAGAGTCAGTGACATTAATTCATCCTAAACCAACCTGTTTCACAGTTCACCAGCTCCAGTTAGCCTGGGCCCAAAAGATCCGTTTGCTAACACGTAAACTGAGCCCGAACCAACCCCAAATCCCAATCCCACCCCATCCACCTTTTATAGCATATTTACCTTGTGTGCATATGCACATTATGTATATATGCTATGTATCTGCGTTTACATTATGTAAACCTAGGGTTATATTTATATAATATTGTATGACCAACTTGGACCCACAATCATGCACAAAAATGTATACACATGCACTAAATTCTATGCCATCAAAATAATATTAACAATTTCAATGTATTGATATGTATCTCTTTTAATAATTGTATATTTGTAATAAGTATATCTTAGTGTCATATTGTATGTATTTTGCATTCTATTTTTAAATTGAACCATGTATTTGTAAAAAGACGGCCTACCGAAGCTGAACCCAACTCTGAGTTGTTGGGTTTAATTTGGGCTGGGCTTGAATTGTAAATTCACGTACAATAGCATAATAATATTTTATTTTATGGCACCATGGGGCTACACAACAGGGGCAGCCCATCCCCCAAAGGCCCAACCCCCTCTTCCACCAAAACCCTGGTGCAGGCGGGGTTCAATCCTCCTCTACAAATAGCAGGAACCCTTACCAATTAGCCAGTTGGCATCTTACCTCCAATAGCATAACATTAAAACTAGGATTAAGTATTCATAGGGATCAAGGGAGAATTTTCACACCATCACTCTGTCTCGTTTCCCGGCATGTATTAAGATCGGAGTTCGGATCTCTTCCCAACAAAAAACCGTGCTAACATATTCCAACACGATCTATGTCTGCACATCTCATTCACACTCCAAACAACACATGGGCTAATTAGGATCAGCTGAACGCAAAAATTCTCCCTAATGTGGGCAGGCTGGACCCGATCTGCCCAAAATATTACTACCCTCTAAAAGCCCAATTAGGCCCAACTTGGATCGGTCCATGATCATCCCTACATCTACATGGGATGATAGCCAAGCGACCCAAGCCCAACTAGTTGGGGGAAATTAAGATGTAGTCGATAATACGGGGATGCTGTGAAGTGTGAACATTCTATCCCATCCTTGCCGTTCATTAATCATCACGTCAATGCCTACCGTAAATTTCTTATGCTTTCCCTCTCAACTTCTCAGTCACTCGCGAGTCGTGAGTCGCGTACTCGCGTCCACGGTCCACCTATGACCTACCCGGCCCGGCCCCCCAACGGCTACTCGGTACGATGAAAAAAAATATATTTATTATTTACAAACGAACGGATGTATCGGGAATCAGGAAACGTTATACACCTGTCTCACAAAAAAGGTCAAATTCAACCTTTCGATGCATCCAAACCATCTGATCTATTATGTGCCACTATGATTTTATGAACTGGGACCCCCTCTGTGTCTTTTACTTTTGTACGTCGCCACCTATCCTAATCCGTAACTCCCAATGTAACGTTCATCTCATAAACGGCATTTTCCCTTGTCCATTTTATTAGTAGAACAGAGCTTTTTGTTTAGTCCTTCCCCTGTTTTGAGTGTTTTTCTCACCACCTACATCTGCAACTGCAAGATATGCGATGAAGCTGTCGACGGAGTTCGGAGTGTTTATACTTTTCTTCTCTGTATCTTTCTGTTGTATTCCCGCCTCTAGCCCCGATTTCGACGCTTTGTTTGCTTTCAAGTTTGCTTCAGACCCCTCTAACTCTCTTTCCTCCTGGTCCAATTCATCCCATCCCTGCTCTGGTTCATGGCTCGGCGTAACCTGCAGCAAAAACAACCACCGAGTTACCCGACTCGTCCTCGAAGATCTCAATCTCACTGGCTCCATTCAAATTCTGACACATCTCACTCGCCTCAGACTTCTAAGCCTAAAAAATAACGCCCTTTCTTCTTCCTCTTTGAACTTCTCCTCCTGGACCAACATGAAGCTGCTCTTTCTCTCCCATAACCATTTCTCCGGTGACATCCCTGCTGGAATCTCCCAGCTCCGCCGCCTCCGCCGACTCGATCTCTCTCACAACGGCTTCTCCGGCCACATTCCGATGACTGAATTGAATCGCTTGTCCCACTTGTTGACTCTTCGCCTCGAAGCCAATTCTTTCACTGGAACATTGTCCTCGCTCGATGTCCCAGTTGCAGATTTCAACGTGTCCGGAAACAATCTCTCCGGTCAAATTCCGACATCTCTTTCCTCGTTCGCAGAGTCTTCTTTCACCGGCAACAAGAATCTTTGCGGCAAGCCGTTACCGTACAAGTGTTTGAATCGAATGGTTCTGAGTGATCCGGTCCCGGTGAGGGCCTCTGAGAGACATGGAAAAAAATTAAGTCTTCGAGTTGTACTCGTCATTGTAATCGTAGATGTGTCCGTGGTCATCGCCATGATTGGGGTTTTCTATTGCTACTGGAAGCGACGCACCAAACATCACCAGACTGGTCTGGGTGGAAAGAGACCGAAAGAAATGAAGAAGAGGTATGGATACGAAGAAAGGTACAGAGGAGGAGGGGAGAATGATGAAGAAGAGATGGTCTTCTTTGAAGGATGCAAACAGGGCCTGAGAGTGGATGATCTTTTGAAGTCTTCTGCAGAGATGCTGGGAAAGGGGATCCTGGGGACAACTTACAAGGTAGTGATGGACGGAGGGGATGTTTTCGTGGTGAAGCGGACTAGGGAAAGGGGGATAAGGAAAGAATTTGATGTTTTGCTGAGAGAGATAGGTGGGTTGAGACACAGTAATATCGTCAGCCTCAGAGCTTACTTCTCTTCCGAAGAAGTGCTTCTTCTGGTGTACGATTACCTCCCAAATGGAAGCTTATATTCTCTCTTACACGGTCAGTTTCTTCTTCTTCTTCTGGTGGACTACTTTTGAAACTTGCAGTGATTGAATTCCTCTTAAGTTCCATGAGATTGTCTGGATTTCATTTACATGGATTATGAACTAACAAGAGCCACATTTTCCAGGAAATCGAGGACCTGGAAGAACTCCCCTGGATTGGATGACAAGGTTAAAGCTGGCGTCGGACTCTGCTAAGGGTCTTGCGTTCCTCCACAGTGAATGCAAATCCAAGCTCCCCCACGGCCACCTCACGTCCTCCAACATTGTTATTGATCAGGCTGGCAATGCCTGCATTTCTGACTTCGCACTTCACCAACTTTTTCTCTCCCCATTGACATCAAACGGTGCATACAAGGCACCGGAATTAATGCTTAACTACAGCCAAAGGAAATTCACCAGCAAATCCGATGTTTATAGTTTTGGAGTGATTCTCTTGGAGATTCTTACTGGCAAAATGGCAACAGGGGAAGGAGAAACCAGTCTACCCATGTGGGTACAACGCGTTGTGCGAGAGGAATGGACGTCAGAGGTGTTTGATATTGAACTGTTGCGGTACAAGGGGTCTGAAGAAGAAATGATGGCTCTCCTGCAGGTGGCCTTGCTTTGCTTGGCCCAGACACCACAAGATCGTCCTAAGATGAGCGTAGTGCATGAGATGATTGAGGACATCAGGACGAGGGAATGTAGACAAGGGGGAAACCATTCTCCTCTGAATGACCTGTCTTCTGATTCATCTCCTTCTCCATCAGAAGATACTCCTAGCTTCACTAGCAGCTGAACCTTGGCTTGTGTGCCGATGCTTATTGATTAAGGCCTTTTTTAATTGTTTTAATACAATAGGAGCTCCAGGTAGGAGGTCCACCAATCGACAAATTGAGTGCAGATAATGTTAACCATCTAGATCAACCATATTCTTCACAAGATGATCCATTCATTTCCATCTAGAAAAACATTGAAGAATCTCTCTCTCTCTCCCCTCTTTTGGGCAAAGAAAGAAAGAAGTAGCCTCATTTCTTATATAAGAGCTTTACACATAAGGATATTAACATTTAAGAATTTCTTTAGGAGTCTCATCTATTGGAGAATCTACTACCGATCTACAGTTCTCTCTGGGTGCATTCTAGTCATACTAAACTATTTTGTTTGAGAAATTCTCTGTTGATGCAAGACTTGGGCTGTGGATTCTGGTTAAACTTCTGTTTTGGGTTTTACTTTAATTTGGTCCAGGTTTATTTTACTTCATCTGCTATGCAAACAAACGAAATAAGGTGACAGTTAGAAACAAAAATAAATCAGGATTTACACTAAAATCATTTGCACTCCCATACTTTTGCACCAAGTACAGATAAAATTGCACTGTAAACAAACCAGGCCTTGGAAGTAAATGTTGGTTCATTACTTCATGTAAAGATTCACATGGTTTATAACATTCTTGAATGTCAGTCATTACTTTCATCTTCTTCAGCTGAAGCATAAACGTGTGATGAACAGAGATTGCACGCGTACAATGTTGGTTTGAAATGGACAAGAGGGTATACATGATAGAATCAGAGAAAGAAGGATGAATCTTAAGAGGGGTTCACAAGATTCTTGTTTTTTTTGCATGAGAGCTCAGTAAAAATGTATCAGTTTTCCATTAATAGGGTGTCAGTGGGTTGGCACTGGAGCCTAGCCCCACAAGCAACTGAAGAGGCTGGGTTTCCTTTGGGTCCTTTTGAAAATGAGGGCATGCTATGAATGTTAAAACTATGTCTCCTCATATTTATCACAGTAGTTGAAGAATTTCAATTTTAAAAACATGGGAGACCTGGTCTTGTTATCCACCGTGAAGGAGCAAGGAGCATTAAAACCAGCAGAAGTGAAGCCACTACTATGGGTGGTCAATGAGAGAATTGAGTCTCTGTACTCCAACATGTTTGCTGAAAGGTTTCTTGTGAAAATCTTTTGAGTGGAAAGAGTACAATACAAGGTTTGGAAAGAGTAGAAATCAGTGGTGGCAATTGGGCGGGTTGAGTTACTCAACCCAACCCATTTAACCCGCCAACCCGTTAATGATCCAGTTATATAAAATTAAATGGGTTGGGTTCAACCCAAACCCACTTTAACCCAATCCAATCCACCCAAATCCATTAATCATATAGTTATGTACTTGAAACAAAAAACTAACTACTTTTTAATAAATTAATTAGTCATAGCTTAGTGGTAATAGTGATTGCTATTTACACAAATGATGAAGGTTCAAATCACATTACATACATGTTATTTTTATAATAGAAACAACAAAACCATTTAACTATGTTTGGGTTTTGGATTTGATGAACCACATAGGTTCAAACCGGTCAGGCCAACTTGAACTATCTAATTGGATTGTCTTCGAGGTGATCACATCAAGTTCAAGAGTGGTTGAACCGTTTAGATCTGGATCAGTCCGGTCGGACTAGAACCCGTCCGAACCGGTTCAGTCCGGTCGGACAAAACCCATTTGACCGGTTCAAATCGGTTGTATCAGACCCCGACCGAACCGGACCGGTTCAGTCATATAGTGGATTGACTTGGGTGGGCTCATATCAGGTTTGTGTACGGGTTTGGGGTCGAATCGATTGGCCCGAAGCGGGTCAAAAGAAGTTAATCAGACCGGGTCGTACTTGGGTCGAGTTGCACGGATATGAACCAACCTGGATGATCCAAACCGGACAAAGCAAGTGGACGGTTTAGGGTTCGAACCCACCCGACCCAATCGTTTCGGACCCACCCGACCCAATCGTTTCGGATTTCGGTCGACCTAGATCGGCTTGTATCGGGTTGATCCGGGCTATGTGAATAATGGTTGGACCGAACGACCCAAACCAGGCAAAGCAAACAGTACCGAGCCGTCCCGTCCGAAGTCTATTTTGGGTTCGTGTCAGACCACGTTGAAATAGTCCAGACTTGGGTCAAATTGATTTGGATTTATGTTGGACGAAGTGTGTTGATTCAAGACAAAATCAAATTTAGTTAATAATTAATAAAAAAATAATACATTAATTATAAATTATTTAATTCATATGAAGAAAATAAAAAATAGGCTAAGTAATTAATACTAACATCTATAATGGTTAACCCAACGATTATCCACAACCCAATACAACTTAACCCATTTAAATGGACGGGGTGACGGGTTGATCACACAACCCGCCAAATAAATGAACAGGTTGGACGGGTTAGATGTTGGGTGGGTTGGGTGAAAAATTGCCACCCCTGTTAGAAATACATACAGAATACAATGTTCTATACCGTACATGGTACTCTTTCCAAACTGAGTCCTAAGTTTTAAACAATAAAACTTGAAACTAAAATTGAGTGGTTATAGTTTTCACTATTCAATTAACAAACTCGGTTCACTCGGGTGGTGTGGTGGTGGTGGTGGTATCAGTTGACAATGTGGTGGTTGGACAATCAAATGATATGGGTCATGCTGGGATAATATGGGCATGGTATGGTGGAACTGGACGATGAGAAATAATACTTGGAGGTGATGGAGGGTCAATGGGGCCCTAGAAAGATGTATTAATTTTACTGAGGGTTATGTAGGTGAAAAACCTCTAAGTAGTGAAGTAGAAACAGCCTCGACGATGATGCAAGCTCATAAACGACAAGTTAGTTTGAAGCCAATTCTGTAGAGAAGAAAATTAACTTGGAGAGGGGAAATACTTAAAAGGGAATCCACCTCCATGGAGAAGGAAGATCAGAACCAAGTTTATGTAATAGTAGAGAAGAGAAATTCTCACAAATTCAAAGAATGGGAGGCTTTGCCAATTAAGCAATTACATGTAGGGCCTGTTTGGTTTATAGTTGAAATTGGAATCAAAATCTTTCAAAACCGGAATTGGGATGATCTATTCTCATAGTCTGTTTGGTTCAAACAGAAATCGGAATGAAAATTGATATAATCTGAAATGAGATTTCATTTCCAAGGAAGAGGGAGGGAATGGCACCATTCCACCATGAATGGAAATGGGATTCGGATTCTGTCCAATCAATTACCTGGTTCCAAACCCCTATTCCAGCAAACCAAATGGGACCATAGTTCGTGGATCCTTGAGATGGACTAAAGGCTATCGTCCTCTTTATTCTTCATGAAATCTTCTTTATACATGGATTATTCTGTAAGTTATTGCTCTCTTATATAGATTCTCTCAAGGGGTAAGGCATCTATACTCCCCCTCCTTTTTCATTTCTTTTTTTTTAATCAATTTAGAGATTAATTTTCATGGGTTTGAATGAAAATTTGATTTTCCTACACTTTCTTCTAGTCTTGGAAAAAGTACAAGCTTTCTTTGTAGGAGCTTGTCAATACCCATAATAGACTACAATGGATACTATGGTTTTCAAAACCGGACCTGAAAAACCAAGAACTGTTACTTGATCAGTTCCATTTTACCCCAAAACCGTTATTTCGCAAAAATCATTGATTTAGTCAGCAAACTGCTGACCTAGGTGGTTGAACCATTTGGACCATTCGATGGTATTGGCAGTTTTTGTTTTTTTGTTAAGTTTTATTTTTTTGTCAGAATGAACCGTTTGTTTGATTCAAACGGTCGGACCGTTCGACCTGAGAACCGGGCCCCTTACTAGTTCGTTGTACGATTCGGTTTTGAAAACATTGATGGATACACTTGGACATACATATATGGCATTAATTTTAAGACTGTGTTTGGCTGCAATGCAAATAAATTTGCATTGATGCAAAACTATGGCAGTGTAAATAATTCGTGTAAATTCTGACCTATTTTTGTTTCAAATTTTAGCTTATTTTTGTTTGATTGTAGTGTAAATAAAATTAATTAAGACATGAAGCAGACTAAAATAAAATACAGAACAAAATTAAATGAGAATTTACATTTTTTTCATTTGCACTTCCATGCATTTGTACTAGTGCAAATAAAATTGCACTGCAACCAAACACAGCCTAAGGTGCATAAATAATGTTCTAAAGGTAATGCCTTCAGATATAATACTATCTTAACAATGGGGTCGAAAGGAAAGTGCAAGAGAGAACTCGGGTAAAATGCTCATCAATCTAAGAAATCCTACGGGCTCAGTTTGGAAGGAGTACAAATAAAAGTAGAGTGCAAAGCCTTGCATTTTGTATTGTTTTGTATGTATTTGAACTATATATATTTGTATTTGTTCTCCTTCCAAACTGAGCCTCTAAAACATAAGGAGCAAAAAACAAGAAAATTTTCTTAGAAAGCCAAAGGTTCAATTGTGTTCAATTCAAAATTCTGATACACCTACCAGAAGGTTTATATCAACTTGCTTAAAACAAACCCCCAAGTTTAATAGTTACTAAAAAACCATTTACAACGATTCACAATTTCACATACAACAAGGGTTCATGGAGTTTATGACATTTTTTTGGTTTCCCACAATCAATAATGCGTCCCTTAAGCTCAGTTAGAAAAAAGTACAAATACAAGTATATAGAATACAAATATATATAAAATAATACAAAATATAAGATATTGCACTCTACATATTTGTATTTATACCCCTTCCAAATGAAGCCTTATAAAAAAATGATCTTGATTTTGCATGAGAAACTCCAAATCTTAATCCATTTGTTGTGTGAAAAGCAGACTCAAAGAGCTTTCTACAAACATATATAGCTTGCTTGTATTCAAATTCGAATATGGCGGTCATTTTCCATTCTTATAGAACACTCCCATGTCAAGATATACCTCAAAGCTTCAATCTTTTTTTTTTCCCCTATAAATAATTTCCTAAGATTGTCTAATCGAATGAAATGCATTGTCACAATTAAGGGTGTCAATGGATTGGTTTTGGATTGGATTCCATTCAGTCCGAAATCAATTTAGACAGATTGGACGGGTCAAACAAGACATATTGGATTTGACCAATCCAGTCCAAAATATTTATTAGATTGGATTGGACCTGATCCATTTGTAACAAATTTATATTGAATTAGGTTGGATTAAGCCAATATCTAGCCCATTGATGTAAGATAAGAAGAACATATGTGTCAATGGACCAGGTTTGGACTGAAACCAATCTAAATCAAAATGAATTTAAACAGATTGGACAGTCAACATTGAATTGGATCGACCCAAATTGATCCAAAACATTCATTGGATTGGATTGGTCCTGATCCATTTATAATGGACTCACATTGGACTGGATATGATTGGACCAAATCCAGTCCAATTAACACCCCTAATCATAATTTGAAAAAAAAAAAGTTGAAACATTAATTAACAAAATCATGACCTAAATTAACACATGCAGTGCATAAAAGTTGTTTTCCCATGTACCAACCATACATACATAGTGGAATACTAATAATGCAAACGTCCATACCAAAGAGAAGGAGACAACGATCAATTAAATAATAAATATTTTTCATTATAGCAATTTAACATCGGAAGCAACAACAAGAATATCAATAATCTAAATCGATCTCTATGGTTATGAACCAGAACCAGAACCACCTTCATTGTTTTCGATTACCATCCTAGCTATATATGACTTGTCATCATCTAATTCTAATTCTATGGTTACGAATTAATTACGACCAAAATTTAGTTTTCCAAACGCTGATTTTGCCTCTTGCAGATCACATTAGTCGGAGGAGGTGCTCCAACTATTGGTTTTTCATTTGGAACATTATTCACTGGATGCTTGTCGTCAAGCCTTGAATCAGAACTGAAATTCAGCAATGAATTAGAATAATTAATCCCCAACAGATTGAACAAAAAGAATGAGAAAGAGTTCTGTAAAGTGTGTCTTTCTTTTCTTTTAGCAATAACATTGTTTGTCAGGCAATTACAGTCACAATTTACTCCCGAGTACTTGGGTAAAAAAAAATTATCCTGAGTATAACCTTAAACTTATATCGAATTGCTGAATGTCTTTTAGCAAGTTTTCATATATTGCATGAAATTTAATTGAAAAGCCTTTTAGGCCCATTAAATGTGAACATAAGTAAGACAAAAATAATTTGATGTGTAGTAATGAATATGAGCCGTATTTACTATTTGGAGGCTATGTGTTGTTTTATGAAAAACGCACTAGATATCTTTTTTTTTTGTGGAATAAAGAGCCGTATTTACTATTTGGAGGCTATGTGTTGTTTTACATCATAGCATCAGGCCAAATGAAGCCTTTATTTTTCCTACCAAAGTACACACAGATTATGCACACATTAGGGAACACCCCATGAGATATCAAATGATATAGACAAATTGATTGATTTAGACAAGATGAGTTGAGAGGCTGAGTTTGGCAACTAATAGTGACAGCTCAAAGATAAGAGAGGTCCCTAGGCTGGATGTTGAAAATAAAGTTGATTCTTTCCCTAAAGTTTATTCTGGTGTCTGAAGAAGAGCCAGAGGATAAAAAATAAACCAAGGTGAGGAATATACCTAAGAATCCTCTAGCCAAAGGAGCCTTTGGTGTTTCAAGGGATGGACAGAAGGTCTGGTTAAGTGTGGTTCTATTGATGTCTGATGACAATGAAGAGTCAAGGTTCAAGATATGACGACATATCAATACATATTGTACAATATTAAAAAAATTGGGTGGATTTAAAAGTTTTAATTTATTGTACATGTCTACAAACTCAGACACAAAATGTTAAATGAGTATTGATCTTCCTACTCAATTCTTGGGTATGGAGTGTACATTACATCAATAAGGTGGATGCATGTATTATACCCCACTTTCAGGAGAGGCTTCAAGCCTTCGATACGTGTAGAAATTAAAATTATATAGAACAGATATCTTTCATGTCCACTATTGTTCTAACACACTTGAAAAATATATACATCTATCTCTTGCTATCTGCTGGTTACCCATGAACAGGCTCCATTGCTCCAAGGTGTATTCCTGTTGGGGGAATGGGGATCCATCAATGGATCCTGCTAATAGCTAGGTAACCTGCAGAAGATCTCTACTCTTTTTTCTTTTAATCATGGTCTGAAGATTCTGAACAAATTATAAATAAAATATAAGTTTTAAAGAAAAAAAAAAAAAAATATATATATATATATATATATATATATAATTTACCTGAACCCTTCCAAATTGTTTGTAAGAAGCTTTTTATTGAAATAAGCATCTATTTCTTGATCAAACGATTTGAAATCAAAGGGCTTAATATCTTGGTCAATAGTGGAGCATGAAGCGGCCAACTGGTCAAGGTTTCTCAATCCTCCTAGGCATGTGTCAATGGGCTGTAAAGACACAAAGCTTGATAACTTCAATCAAACAACCCATTAATTAATTTGTTTATTTGAAGGAATCAAGTAACAGAAAACACAAAAAGAAAAAGATATCAAATCACTTTCGTAATAATTAATTACCAGATCAAACAAGGTAGGGTAGTGGCTACCGAACAATTGTGAGGAAGAGGATGAGGATGAAGCAATTTTCTGTGACAAGGATGAAGCTAGAAGCCATTGCATTTGCCGTTGCTTCTGCAGAGCTTCCCGCTGTCGATAGTAAGCTAGTTGTTGGTTGACCATCTGAAGCTCCCTCTTGTAAGAATCAAGCTGAGACATGAGTCTGGTGGCGATACCGGAGCAACCCAGAACTGGGTCATTCTTCCTCGCCTTAGCCTCAAACAGTATAGACTCAACAGTGGCTTTCCTTTGGTGCGGCTCTATGTCCTTCAATAACTTGATGATGTTCCCCACTCCGAAAAGCTTGTGCACATTAAGAAAATCTTGATAACGATTAGCCGGAAAGTACGGGGCCAAGGGGCAGTCTTTCTCGCACTTCTTTCGCTGGTGCTTGCATACAGCACAAGCACTATGGCTTTGGCTTGCATTCCTTCCGCTCGTACTCATCATATTCTTTTGGTATTTCATATACATAATAAACACACCCCAACATAACATATTGAAAACCAGCAACCATAAGAAAAAGCACAGACATGGCAATTTACTATTTTCTTTTATTATTAATTCAGAACTAATTAATGCCTTTGGAATGTTGAGGAGAATGGACAAATAAAGAAACAAGCCAAAATTAAAAAGATTGAGCTTGAATACTTATTTGCGAAATAAATGTAGTGGGAAAATAGGAATGAAAGTATATCCCAATTCCCACCTGCTTAATTTGTTTGGTATTTATGTTTTTCAAGATTCGGTCGGTTTCAAAAACCGATCCGCTACTGCTTTATTTTTAAAAAATAAAACAAAATAAAATAAAAAAGACCAAAGCAAAGACCATTGTCGGGTTGAATGGATCGATAGTTTGATTATCTGGGTCAGCTGGTTGCTGGCTAAATTTACGGTTTTTGAAAGAATTTCAGTTCAGGGGTAAAACAGAAAACCGGCTGCCCGGATGGTTTTCATGTCTAAATTTAGTTTAATTGACACCCATTTCCCAGCAATATGTCGTAATGTGCAAGGATTTGATCTTGGTTGGTTTTTCTTGGACATGAACCGGGTTCAACTAGGGCACCAGCTAGGGAGTTGCCTTTCTCTGTCCCTCACTCTCAGCCTCTCAAATTCTTAATCTCATAAGTGCACCACACCGCCTATGAACTATGAAGAACAGAAGAACAAAGCACAAAACGCGGGAGTCTCTCAGTTGTCAACAGTAAATGAATTGCTAATTCTGTCGAAGCAATTAAATAGAAAGTGTATCGTCCTTAGACCGTGGCGGACATGTGTTAAATTTGGTAGGAATTGTTACGGCCCCACGTCTTTTCAACCTCCTCCCTAAGCTCTAATCACAATTCACAAATTTTCATTATCACATAATACTGTAATGGTGCACTCCATCCATCACAATTCACAATTCACAATCCACAAATCACAACGTGGCTCACTCTATTTCTATGGGCCAACCAATCTGAAAGCTTGAGATTGTTTTAGGTAGTTTGTGTTGCCTATCTGGTTCCTGAACGGTCTGATTGGTTGGACCGAATCATGTAGCCTATGATATTCATCTTCTTGTCAGCCAATTAGGGTCTGACAAAACTTGTTTGGGTGGCACAAATGCTCAATAATCTCAACTAAATTTGGAATCCAGATAATTAATTCAAAGTTCTACTGGCGCCATGTTTTGCTCGTTTCGGATGGGGCCCATTTGTAGCCTAAGAACCTTAAAAATAATTAAGGGGGCCCCACTGTATTAAAATGGGCATCCTCTTCTGTCATTTTGAGAATCATTGTGATACAAATCTCTGTAAAAATCTCCTGTTAAGTAATTAACCTTCCTTATTAGTTATTACCATATTTTAGGTTAAACCAACCACTCCAATTCATCTATCTATATTATTGTTTTTTTTTCTTTAGCGGTTTTATTAATGCTTTTTTTTTTAAGCAAAACGGCACTTCCGTTCAACTTGGATTGCTCTGTATACATATCCTTCGAGATGACTTCCCCAAGGAAAATTGGTAATACAGAAAAAGTTAGACAGATCAGAAACAAATAGCCAATGCATGAATGTAATTCAGTTTGGAAACAGTATAAATGTAAATATGTATAGTGTAAATACATACAAAATATAAAGTTTTGCATTCTACGTATTTGCATTTAAATTCCTTCCAAACTCGGCCTAAGCAACAGGAGAATTTGAAGACAGACACTCGGGATCTTCTGCTCACCCCACTAATATAGCAAGTGAAATATACTACGGCCAACCGAACAGCAGATCCAAGATGCAAGTATGAATACACTATAAAATATTTAATACTACAAAAAAAAAAATAGAAAGATAATTCCTCAAAATAAGAAATGCCAAATACAGCCTAAGACAAAATCCGTGCTTCACTCTAATCACAATGCCGATGCCTGAACTTTCCATATTGAATGAAACTTCATCTACATTAAAATTTAAGATATGTTAAGCTCATGTCAGATCTGGTTGGCCAAATCCTCAACCCTAATCCAACCTTGAAATTGAGCTGGGCTCATAATTTTTCAACCCTAAACTCAACTTTAACTTGGCCCAAGTTGAACCCTAATTAATGTCTTATTTTCCAAATAGCCAAAATGCAATTTAAGAAAATTGTAAGGAATGTAAGTGGCAAACCATTAGGTATGCTGTCACATTTAATTGATAGAGGTTGGATTTTGCCAAAATTTCTTAATTCCAAGAAATAGAGGTTGGGTTAAAGTCAAATACGATGCTGTCATATTTATAGATTTCCAACTTGATTTCTCATAATCCAAGAAACATTTGATTACTGCTAATAAAAAGAGGGTGTTCAACACCAACCAGTATACATTATTTTGTTTTATTTGGTCAAACTGCCTAATAAATCCTATTAACTTGGGCATATGGAACTAAAATCTCCCCTCTTTTGGTTTGCCAGCTGGCAATCAGAAGCACCTTAATTATCATAACTCCATTCTATGTTGAGATGGGTATATAATTTTATTGGATATGGAAGTAGACACAAATTCACATCGTCTGTCCTTTTGGTATAGAAAATTTTCTATACCAGACCAATAGCAATCTACCACATAGCCTGTTTTTCCATTTCTAAATTAAAATGGCTTTTAAATAAGAAAATTGTTTAAAATTCATCATGAGTTTTTAGCATTTTTCTTAAACTCACAACTTTTTAAAATGTCTAAAATTCACTATGTCACTAATTTGACGTTAAACAGACTAATGGGTGTTAATATATTACCATTTTAACTTTCATAGAAAAATATAAAATATATATAAAATAAATTAATGGGTGTTAATATATTACCATTTTAATATTTAGACATGAAAAAAAGGAAAAAGTTCAAAAAATATTTTCAAATATAAAATACATAAAAACATAGAAATTACAAAAAAAATAAAAAAAAATTTAGAAATTGCAAACAAAATAAAAATCTTTTTCAAATTATAGAAACTATAGAAATTGAAAAACAAAATCAGAAAATAAAAATTGTAGAAAAAACACCAAAAATTATAGAAAAACACATAAATTACAAATAAATAACAAAAGATACAGAAAAATCTATAAATTGTAGAAAATAGAAAATATAAAAAAAACATAAATTATAAAAAACATTGGAAATTATAACAAAACACTAAAATGCAAAAAAAAAAAACAAGAAAATTAAAAACTAAAAAATACCATTTTTCCTCTAACTCATCATTCAAGGGTAATTTGGTCATGAAAATTATTATTTATACTGACATGGACACTTCTGTTAAGAAGCATTAACGGTGCACTAACGGAAAGTGAGTTATGTAAAATAAAAACTTACTGGCATGGTGAGTTTTAGACATTTTGAAAAGCTGTGGTGAGTTTAAGGAAAATGTTGAAAATTCATGATGAATTTTAGACAATTTCCTTTTAAATAATGTTAGAAATTGCTATTGGTCTGGGTACAGAAAATTTTCTATACCAAGGGGACCGAAGATGTCAACTCAATAAGCATGGGGTGTTAGAAATCTTTTAAACTTCAAAAAAACTTGTACTTTGACATTAAAAATTAGAGAAAATCTATGATATAAAAAAGATATGGTATGCAAAGAGTTTTGACCAATCAAAGTCCACCCATGAATTTGGATATGATTCCAATTCATTGGTTAGATGTTTTTTGGATATCATATCTTTTTCATATAATAGTTGAACCCAAAAAATTAACCCGGCCCATTTTTCATATTGGAACAACTCAACAAAGTCATAAAGAATAAAGATTCAAACTAGACCCCAAACCAAGTCCAATCTTATAAAGGCCCAAACCCAAAGTCATAAAGAATACACGACAGAAAACTCTTCGTACTAATTTTCTTATTGATAAAGCTATTCCCGCACTCAACCTCAACCTACTACAATTCCCATTGTTGTGTTCAATATTGGGAAATGAAAAATAATGCTTGTTTTGTATTCTTTCTCCCTGATATTAGGACTGAAGTTTGATGGATTAGAATTATCTATTTTTCAAAATTCAAACAGGTAAATGATTAATCAAGTAAAAGAAATATAAAATCAAAAATTAAAAAATGTATATTTTGCAAAGTTCGTAAGGATTTTGTTTCATATTACTTTTTTGTAAGTGAAACATTAGAAATATACCTATCAGTAATTTTCCTTAAAAACTGAAGCAAGTTTCATAGTGTTGAGATTAGAGGTTATAATTAAAATACAGACCATAGGTTTTCATTTATTTATTTGTTTAACTTATCAGTTTTCAATATTTAAATTTGGGTAAAATACAGACAAACTATCCTGCATTTTGAGGGTAGTTATGTTTAGTTCCTCCAATTTTCCATTGCAACAAAAAGCTCTCTTTTATTGCATTTCCAAAACCAATTTTTTTATTTTTGTTCCCATTTGTTTAGTGACATAGGAAAGTTGTTAGTTCTAAGCAATGATAGGGAAAATGATCTTATAAAAGTTGAAAACTTAAAGAAAGGCTAATGGATAATGGCAGTAGCAAAGCCTTAAAATTAGAAAATGCTGCATTTGTTTACGGTGTAAATACAGACCGGCGTAATTAACCACATCAGTCAGTATTTGTCAGCATTTGGATAGAGTATAGTTAAACATCTAAAATTGATGTAAAACTCGCACTCATGTTGAGTTTTGCATCAATAGTAGATTTAAATACAATTTCAATAAAAACGATGTAAATATTTACATCGATAATCACACATTCCAATTTATAATGGTTGGTAACTTTGAATCCATTGGTGTACAACTTCATCAATGTACTACATTCAAATGAATGCAGTCCAAGGATCGGTTTGAAAAGAATACAAATACAAATATATATATAGTATACAAGGTTTTTCACTCTCTACATGTTTGTATTTACTCTGTTCCCAAATGGAGCCTACAGTACAGCGTGGTTTTCTTTATTTTACCCTTATTCTAATGAAAAATATTAGGGGCTGAGTAAAGGGACATGGGTTATGCGAGAAATACAGGATTCATGGGTATAAATTTACCTTTATAATTACATATTTACTAGCTTACATGAAATTAAATTTGAAGGTAGCTAGAAAGGCTTGATTCATTGATTCGAACATTCAAAGTTCAAACTCGGTAATACATGTCTGTTTGAACATCATCAGTAACCTCGTGGCTACTCCCATGGAATGGAAGTGCAAAATCTTGTTTACATTAGATTTTACTCTTTTTCTTCTTTCACCTAAAAGCAAACATGAATCCAAACACATTGTTTGCACTTATTAGTGTAAATGAATTTGCATAGCATCCGAAGACTACCCAACTCTTCATTAGATGGTTTTCACTTTTCATGGATCGCATTTGCATCAGGAGCAGCGTCTGTTCTGACGGTCAATAACTGGGCAGGACTATTTCTACACAAGTACCCCTTTCTACAGAATAGGACGAGGGGCCAATACAGGAGACTAGGAGAGTGGTCGATGCCCCGGGCGCGTGTTCCTTTACCAACGGCGATCGTTCGACCCATGCCTGTTGGATCTCGTCTCATTTCTCAAGTTTTACGAGTCCACGAAGCTAACTCTTTACTCTAATTTTCTTTTTCCGATCTCGGATCAGATTCATAATCTTCGCACGTTTAAATTTAATTTCATCAAGTGCTGGTTGGGTATATGATTCATCCCACGTCATTTTTATATTTCTTCTTCTTTTTTTTTTTAGATTTTATGGTCGAATTTCTTGAGGTTTAGCAACCAAATTTCTTGGCTTTGGAGGAGATCTGTGGTTATGCTCTTAGTTAATGTATAATGATAATGATGTGGGAATTAGATCAAAGAACTGCGGGTGCGAAATTCCGTTTCTGATTTGCTCCGAATTTGTATTTTTAACAGGCAGGTTTGTGGGATTGCTACAACGGCTATAACAAGCAGTATAAGAAGATTCTCATTTTGTTTTCATGGAGAAGCAACTTAAATAGAGCTTAATGGGGATCTATGAAATGGCCCCAGCAAGCAAATCTGGTAAGAAGGCGGCAGTAGATGCAGCTTCATGGATGTTCAACGTTGTCACTTCCGTCGGGATCATCATTGTCAATAAAGCTTTGATGGCCACCTACGGCTTTAGTTTTGGTAAACATATTCTTTTGTCCTTGATTGATTTCTCTTGGAAAAAAGCTGAATTAGATTTTTCTTTAATCTTATTCAAGTTGTTTACCAATCAAAAAGGAAAAGAAAAATACTTGTTCAAGTTTTTTGTTCAAAATGGTTGTATTGGATTCAAGTGTGTAGCCTTTGGAGTGAACTCGTTTTTTAGTGTAATGCAACTCTGTTCAGTTACGTCGTATCCTGACTTGTCACTCTATTGCTCTAGCAAGTTAGAATTTTAATCTTGAATATTCATTTTATATAACAGTTTATGTACTCATCGTGTTTCTTTCCCTCTTAACTTTTGTTCTATATCACTGTCTCCTGATGTTGTACATCACCGATGCTTATGCCTTACTGGTAGTTTAAGATATTGCCAACTTCCAGAACAGAATTCTCCCTCGAGGGTAGCACCCTTGTTCTTGATCATCTCACATGGCTTTGATGTGCTTATTTATGTAAATGGTATTACTATCTTGAGCCTATTGAAACCCCATGCTGCAAAAGGAACAAACAAAGTCCAATGAATCAAAGTCTCTAGGTTTACACCCATATATACAATCTTAAAAAATCAGAGATCATCACTCACAACTAGGGCCCTCTAAATTGCATATCTGTTACCTCACCACCCTTTCTTCTTTCCCTAATGCTTTTAGAAACACCTCTTGCAGCATTCAAAGATACTGCTGCATCTTTAGCAAGCAGCAAGTAAATTTTCTTAATCTCCTAAACATTACTAAACACAGTTACTTACCCTGTCATGTATTCAGGTCTATAACCTTCATCCACCTTTTCAGTATAGCTCCTTCTCTTTTCATCTTTTCTTTTCTTTTTTTAAAGAAAAAGAGTGCCTTTGCAAACTACTTTTCTTGGATCACTGCCTTATCCAAAAGGAGAACCTTGTCCACCTTGTGAACCTTTTTTGACCTGAGGTCTTTGAACTCTTTTCTCTTATAATCCTCTCAATGTTTTAAAAAGACATGTTTGATGACCTCACTTGATCCCAAACAATGTCCCTTTAAAAGGCCCACACCTGGTGTACACACCTAGGAATGTGCCTGGTGTGCCATGTACCTTGACTCAAGATTGTGCCAATTATAAGTTTCCATTTGTTACTTTCTGTACATTCTTTATGTGTTTTACATCTCTATAATGGTCTATTAACTTTAATGTATCTTTTATTGGTGCTTGTGCACAAATAGTGGTCTATTGGCTTTCAAAAGAAAAAAATTGAATACTTGAAGCCCTAGTTGTTGTTGATGGGATCTCAGATAACAAATTTTCCACCAAAGAAGCAACAAATATAATCTTTGATCTCTAACCTTTAAACATAATAACTGCAACCAAATCATAAAACCAACCCTCTTATCAAAGGTGCTGCCCCCAAACCTACACATGGGTTTATTTGGACCCATCGGCCCTCCACCTCTGTAGAGGCCCCAAGCTCTTGTAATTAGGAATGGAAGATGTTTGACACCACACTAGATACTTGAAATAATGTAACCGGAGATAGACAAACACATTTAGAATTTCACATGCTTGAATTGTCAAGTGTTGAAGAACCTTGGCATGATCCTTACTCATTTGCTTTCACTTTCACTTTGAATTTGTCTCATATGTTATGCTTATGTGTTTTGATTTGAGCAAATATGTTTTTCAGAACATTTAATTTCTTTTATAATAAGGTTTTCTTATTATTAATTTTCACCCACCTTGTCCTCTTCATACCACTAGAAGCCTTTGACTATATCTCCACAACAGGTTATGCTCAATGTTTTAAAACGCTAGGCATTCCACTACCTAGAGGCATGAGGTGTAGTTCAGAGCATAAGAGGCGTAAGCCTACTTAAGAGGAGGGGGGAATGAAGAGGAAAAAAGGGGGAGAAGAGGAAGGGGAAGCTCATTTTTCTTTAGTCCCCAGCCCACTTTCTTTCCCCCTATCTTTTCTTTCTTTCTTTCCCTTTCCTTTCCTTTTCTTTCTTTTTCTTTCCCTTTCTTTCCTTTTTTTTTTTCTTTTTTTCTTTGTTTTTTCTATCTTTTTACATGAGGCGTATGCCTCTAGCACGCCTCGTGAAAAAACCGTATGAGGCGTACACCTCTTGCACTTGAGGTGTACGCCTCAAAGGTGTCAACGCCTCTAGCATACGCCTCAGGGCGTTTTGCGTATGCCTCCCACGCCTTTTAAAACACTGGTAATGCCTTATAGTATCTTCTAGTAGTTGAGTATAGAGGTTGAGATGGATGAACCCAAAGCTGTTCTATTCAAAATACGATAGAAATTCCATCCCCGAGAAAAGGTTCTCTCTTTCTACCCCGTCTTGCTAACTAGTCTGCCAACCCATTGGCAGCTCTGTAAACCCACCGAGCATTAACAACTATGTCTCTTTCTAACCCATTGATCTCTCCAATAAAATGTCTATACTTCCATGGGCACTTTCCTTCATTTTGTACCCACTCCACCACCACTTTGAGTCCCCTTCAACAATGATATTAACCTAGTTGTTTCTCTTAGCCTGCTTTAATCCTTGTAGCACTGCTAGGACTTCCGCTTTAATTGCATTTCCATGGACTGCAGGTCCAGAATAAGGTTCAGTTGTACTCTCATTATGATTTATAAAAACTCCCCCAAGTTGTGGGGGCAGAAGCCAACTTGGTTGGATAGTGACTCTGGAAATGGTTGAATTAGCTATCAGTCCCCAATTGCTGGGGATATCATCAAAAGTGAAGATGTTGAACAGGCTTAAAGACCTCACCCAATGTGCTACTCTAACAGTGATGATATCAATGATGGCTCTTCTATCTTGGAACTTGTCCTTGAATAACCCGCCAATCCTTTCCTCCCATACAGTCCACAGAATTGCAGCTCTGGAACATCTCCATAAGATCTTACCTGTTCTTGTGGGAGGTCTGAAAAAAAGGTGCTAAACAAGATTGCAGATCTTGAGGGGACGTCCACCTGCGCCCATAGAGAGCAAAAAATCTCTTCCAAATACCAGTCACAAAAGAAAATGAGATTAGTAGATGGAGAGAACTTTCCACCCTCGCTTTACAAAGAAGACAAATATAAGGAGAAACACACCAATTTGGTCTCTTTTTCTGTAGGGTCTCACAAGTCACAAGTATTGATTTTGGAATGGACACCTCCCAGCAAAAACAAAAAGCCCTCACCTTGGGCAAGATTGGCCCACACCACACTTCTTTCATTGGGAACCTCGGGGAGGGGTCATGGGAGGACAGCTAAACAAAAAAGGAGGAACAAAAGAAGACTCCTGAAGAACACAATGATGACACTCATAGTAGTTGAGTGTGTATGTACTATCCTCTATAAAACTGTTCTCTAATGACATCCTATTCTCGCTTCTCACCATCCAATCAGCATAAACCCCTTTCTTAAAGAAGACAAGAGGGACACCAAAGCTATCAAGTGCAACCCAGAACGAGAAAGGATCTTCAAGGCCCAGATTGGAAGCATCCTGGAACTTTGAATGCCCTATCAATCTTTGCTGGAAGCTTTCAAGAGTAAACATCACAACTAATCCTCAAAACAAAAGCAAGAGAACAGAATAAAACTCTCTCATTCCTTGCTTAATAATTGTAAATCTGACTCTTTTAAGGCACTTGTTATGCCCCTAAAATTTTGTGAAAATATTCTGCCTAGCTTTTTAGTTGCTTAGGCAAGCACCTAAGAAGTTGGGCAAGTGCCTTTTTAAAACATTCTAGGTGATGCAATGGGGCAACTGCTTAGTTGCCTAGGCAACATGTCGACAACTATGCAACAAAACAATTTTTGTGTTTGAATAGGATTTTGTTGGCTGTCAACTTGAAAAGTAACAGAAGAGTAGAAGACTTAAAGAAGCCATCTTGAAATGTAGTCTTAGCATTTTCATTTTTTCATATTCCCTAGCTGAAAGTACCTTCTTTTGAAGGTCTTCAATTTCAAAATTATCTTTATTGATAACATGCAAACTATATCAATGGAAGCATTATTTGAACTTTGCCAACTTTGCAAGCATTGGCACTGGTATTTGGATTTTACTGCTCTCACTGATGGGCTTATCCAATTTCAACAGTAGAATAGTTTAGCCTACCAAAATGAGAAAAAGCTTTATGGATAACACTCTTAGGTTTGATTTTATTATCTTAAGAACTGATTTTCATGGAACTGTGACCTCTGCTTGTCATTCTTCATTTAAAATCTTGAATGTCTACTCTTTTAGCATGAAAATTGTAATGTCTTTTCTGTTAAATAATTCCAAATTTCTGTTACTTATCCTCCTTGTACCATCCAATTTGACCCTTCAGTGATGCTACTTGCTACATCTGGCAATTGGAAATTTCATTCTGCAAAGTTATCAAGTGTTTTCACCTTTACTCTAATTCGATCATGGAGTTGCATTATGCTTCTATGTATGTGTGTCTATAGATGGTACTATGCCTGTTTACAAATCCTGAACATGGGGCCCTTTTATGATCCTGCAGCTACAACATTAACTGGTCTGCACTTTGCCACCACAACACTGATGACCTTTGTTCTTAGGTGGCTAGGGTATATCCAGGCCTCCCATCTGCCACTACCTGAACTTCTGAAATTTATCCTTTTTGCTAACTTCTCCATTGTTGGAATGAATCTGAGCCTAATGTGGAACTCAGTGGGATTCTATCAGGTCAGTTCTGGTGGTTTCCAGGTTTAATCATTCCTTTGATTTACAAGTGCTGGAAATTCCAAATTAAAGCATATTTTGTACTATGAATTGCCAGATTGCGAAGCTGAGTATGATTCCCGTATCCTGTCTTCTTGAAGTCGTCTTCGACAAGATTCGATACCCTAGAGATACAAAGCTTAGTATAGCAGTTGTTCTACTAGGTGTTGCAGTCTGCACAGTCACTGATGTTAGTGTCAATGCTAGAGGCTTCATTGCTGCATTTGTAGCAGTTTGGAGCACTTCTCTGCAACAGTATGTAAGTCATTCATTTATGAAATCAGCAGCATATCCTGAATTTCTCCAGCCACTGGACTTACTTTTTTTTATTTACTATTATTGCTACCTAATGTTTGCTTATATTGCCAGATCTAAGTACAAAATTCTAGACAGGAGGTATCTCTCTGCTAGATTTATTGATTCTGTTGATTTTATCTTTGCAGTATGTACACTTCCTCCAAAGGAAGTATTCACTTAGCTCTTTCAATTTGTTGGGCCATACTGCACCAGCTCAGGCTGCAACGCTGCTGTTGATTGGGCCTTTCCTTGATTTCTTGTTGACAAACAAAAGAGTTGATACCTTTGATTATAGCTTGATGTCTGTGGTAAGCATCACATTTGTATATGCCTTGCAAAAGGAAAAAAAAAGATGTACTAGATTTATTTAGTGCCTACAGTTTTTAGAATATGTTGGTATACATCAATCATATATGTGGAAATTAAAATTATCGGTCATATTGCATATGGTCACCTGTTCAAATTACATGCTATTATCAGTCATATTGTGATTTATGAAATTACATGCTATGAATGTACTGTAATGGTCAGTTGAAGACTTTAAACCATGTATGCATTTGTGAATATATTTTAACAAGCTATTGTTGTGGTTCAAGTTTTCATTATCCGATCATCTATATGAACATAGGATGCATGATGGATATTGGTGGAGGTAGGTCCCCATTGACAATTTCTTACATATGCTCCAGTGGATGAGTTTCCAAATTCTAGGTTGTCAACTACATTCATTGATTTCAGAGGTCCATGTTTTGCCATAAATTGTCAACATAAATGTTTATGTCTATGTCCTGAACCTTTCAAAATGGTCCTTTGATCCAATGTACCACCAATTAATTCGCATATATGATGTGATAGGTTGATATTATTAGTATGTGTTATTTTAGAATGGCATATTCTTCATATGTGTAGGCATGTTGATGTGATAATATACCTGCCAAATAGAAATTTAGGTTTAGGCATATGTATATACTTTATGGATGCATGTTCATTGATTTGTTGCTTGATGGTGATAATTTGACTCGATTGTTCCTTGCAGTTATTCATTATCCTTTCGTGCACCATTGCAGTAGGGACCAATCTCAGCCAATTCATCTGCATTGGTAGATTCACGGCTGTGTCCTTCCAAGTCCTTGGCCACATGAAGACTATCCTTGTATTGATCTTGGGATTTTTTTGTTTTGGGAAGGAGGGTTTAAGTCTACAAGTAGTGGTTGGCATGATCATAGCAGTGGTAGGAATGATTTGGTATGGCAGTGCCTCATCTAAGCCAGGAGGGAAAGAGCGTAGGAGCCATTCAATGTCAAACAACAGACAACAAAAGCATGGTGGGTCGTCTGATTCCAGTGAACATGATGAGAATGTTTAGAATTAATACAAGGTGGTTATTTTGATGTTATAACCTCCTGATATTGAAGGTTAGAGCCACATTTTTTTAATTCCAAGTTTCTCTCCTTGGTCGTGCATTTTTTCAAGGGGACAAATACTATCAGGCAGGATGCAGATCCCGAAAATATTCATCCTGTCATGATCATAATCTATAGTAATTTATTTTCTTCCTCATTTGCAAACCATTTATCCCTTTTAACCTTCTATTCCCATTGCTATTTTGGCTTTGAATTAATTTGTGGGTAGAGTTCTGACAATGATCCGTAAAAATATCACCATCTTTTTAATGATACTTAAGTTATTTAGGATATAACTTGATTTACTGGCAGTCTTTTAGGATATAAGATTAAAAACTAAAGCTTGATTTACTGGATGTACTCTCGTTATGGTCTCAAAATAAGTATGGTTCCCACTTATTCAGGTCCAAGTTATAAATTACACACTAGCATTGCTTTGGGTTCAGAATATCAGTTCTGATTTGTTATGGCAGCAGTGGAGTTCCAGCTAAACCAATTATCAATCTTGTTGATTGTCAGTTTGTCACCTTTCCTGGTTCATCCAAGAAAAGGAATAACGAATTAAGTACTGGAGTTTGTTAGGTATGAAAGAAATATTAATTTAATGCTTGATAAATGAATAATTCAGGATATACCTAATGCAATTAACATTTTCATACAACTGGACCTAGATGGCTGAAATCTGCATTGATATCTTAGTGCAGCTTGGCCTGCTAGAATGAATCCAAGCCTTGCTGGATACCGGGTTTTGGAGGCCAACATTTCCATTGCCAGCACTAGGAATAATGCAAATGGTACAGGCCTGTTATTTGCCCTAGGAATATCAGATACCCATTACACCTCTATTATTCAAGAAGTTGTTTGGCTGGACATAGGCTCAAGAATTGAAAAAATCACATAAAACCTTTTCGTAACTGTTGGAAGGATCCTATTTTTATGATGTCAAAATCACGTTTGTAACCATCAGTCCAAATGTTGATGTCCTTATTGGTTTGCCTTTACAATTGCAAGTGACATTAGGCTTGTTCTCTAATATCTTAGATTTTTCATTGATGGGGGCCTGATACCTTGAAAATATACAATGGGGAGCTTATGTTGGTTTTCGCTACACACATAAATAATAGAAAAATAAAAGGTTACTAGCTGACATTGTTTTTATTGGCTCCCCGGTTCTTGGGAAGGGTTAGACTGGATATGGAACTTTTAGCATTTTTTTGCACGAAGAGGCTGCTTTCAGATTCAAATCTGTGCCCTTCTGCTTGTCAGATCAAAATTTTAATATTACACCAGGCAATGTTAGTTCCCGGCAATCTTCTCTATTGTTCTTACCATCAAACCCATTCTTTTTTATTTCTTGGCTTTTCTTGGTGGAACAAGCTTCTTTTTATTAAGCATTATTTAATTTTGCATAAGGTTTTTAAAACCGATCCAGAAAACAAACCAGTCAGGATCCAGTTCTTGGGTTGAACGGTCCGACCATTCAAACCAAGTGGTTGGCCCATTTTGACAAAAAACGGTTAAAACCGTTCAAACAGTTCAAACGGTTAACTGTCCAGGTCAGTGGTTTGCTGACCAAAATCAATGGTTTTTGGAGAAAATCTAATTTTGGAGAAAATCTAATTTTGCATGCCCATATTGCCTATGCTAAGCATGTGTTTTTCATTAGATATTTATAATAATCTTCTTGAATTAGCTGGATTTGATAGCTGCTTTACTGACTGTGGGACCAATCATTTTGCTCTAGACCAGTCATAAAGTGCATGTGAGATATGACCCACAATCACTGAATCTCTCACTTGCATAGGCCCTAGTTATTATTTATGTTTGAGTAGACGGTATTCCCAATAACTGATTTTGAGGAATATGGAGGCTTTACCAGATTTTCAAAAAAAAAAAGGGGGGGGGGGGGCATAGAAATAATACTAACATGGTGATTACTCAAAACAAAAATGCGAATGTCACCACATTATTGGCTAGCAAAACATTGGCATGGGCATGTCACTACCATGCGTTCACAATTGTCCTCATCCAACTTCAAGAAAAACCCCTAATCCCACGGACCAATAGTGTGGCCCATGGGCTGCCGTTGATTCTTAGAAATTAGAGGAAAGTTGGGAGAGAGGTTGACTATACTAATTGGTCTTTTTTCGATATTTAACACAACACATTAATAATTATCCAAGGTAGGTGGTAATAGATAGCGGGACTTAAATCCGCATCTTTGCTGGAACTATCCAGTTAACGTACAAACTGAGTCACTACTTGATCTTCTGGCATATAAAAGGAGAGGGAAACACTAACCTAGTGTGTGAATTGAATTGGCTTCAAAAAATAGTGCGTGAATTTAGTTTTACTATTTTCTAAAAATATAAAAAGGATTTTATAATACTGAAAATACCATTGTACAGGAAAAAACCTATAACCAATCAACCCTTATTATAAAAGTGGCAAGAGTCTGGCGGTTCTCATCAAAATCCAAAGGGAATTTTTATTGGTCAAAGCTATTCCATTATCATACCTTTCAGGCATCATAGATTTACATTTACCCAAAAAAAAAAATATAAGGAGAGCCATATAATTGTCTCCCTATTAGAAAAATAAAAATAAAATAAAAAATTGTCTCCCTACTATGATATAGATATGTAAACATGTACATGTCAGATTAGCTTGGATAGCCTGAGTCTGAACCTAACTCAACCCAAAGTTAGGTTGATTTATATTTTTCAACCCTAAGGGAACCAGGCCAACCCAATGATGCTAAAAGGACATGATAATCAATCAATGTACGTTTTCATCAAAATTCAATGCGGTTTTTTATTGATCAAAACCCTTCCAATATCATCTCTTTCCAGCATGATATTTTTCCTTTTGGAACAAATGCAGCAAAACATAAACAAATTTTCATAAAAAAAATATATAAGCATATTGCCATGGGTATAGGCATAAGGATCAGAATTGTATAACTCCAAAACAAGGACTCATTATAGGATATTTCCCTCGAGTTCTGTGCAAGCCATAAAAGTTAAATCCAAATACATGAATTATTTAAATCCAAATACCTACCTATATAAGTGCTATCAAAATTAATAGTTTAATAGTTTTTAAAAAATATAAAGACTATTAACCTAGTCCCGTATTTCTATTTATTTCTAACATTGCACTCCCCTAAGAGATTTAAAAGTTTATTTTTATCATTTGACAAGTTGTTTAAGGAAGATGTGTTACTCAAAAATACATACCTGGTTTGTTTGTATTGTAATTTCATCTGTCCTGAAAAGAAAAGTATGAGAAAGCAAAATCTGATTTTTTTTTTTTCAGTTTTCTCCTTGTTTTTCCCATTTTCATTGAAGAGGAAGTAAAATAAAACCTAAGCAAAGTGAAGAACAAAGTCTTCAGTATTACAAACTGACATTTTTCCTATATGTCTACCCCTATCTATTTACAAAGCAAAAGACACAACACACACATGAGAGAGAGAGAGAAATGTCTACTCCGTCACTGTTGAGTTCGTAAGAGTGAACAAAGAAGCCGCTCCCTTCAAATCATGTACATTTTCCATGGCATCGTTATCTCCTTTTTGTACCATCGAGTTGAATTCGTTGTCTGCTTCTTTTGAAACAACTTCTCCACTGCAAAAACTAAATCACTATTATTTGGGATTTAAAGGCTCAGAGCACATAAAAAAGATATAGTTTGCTGATTATTCTACAGTTTTCTCCGTAAAGGCTCAGAGCACATAAACTAAATCACTATTATATGTATACATATGGATTACTGGGACCCGAAAATCGATTCAATAATCAATAATTCTGTTCAGTCATTTGGTCAGTTGGACAGTGAAATTATCGTAAACGGAGTAATCTTTGATATATTTTGTGTTTTGTCACACTACATAGAGACTCGAGAGTCACTTCAGCTAGAATGATTAAAGTCTTCATCTTCTCTAGAGCAAGAATCTACAACATTCTCCCATACATGCATATTCAGGTAATGCCTGTTTCAAACTATAAAACAGCCTCAAATTACAGTTTATTTTAGTTTGTATTAAACAGCCCGGAACGTTTCAGGATGAAAAGAACAGCAATGGTACCAAAAAGAAATAAGGTTCTTTCCAGAGGTTGAAACCATATAAACTAATACAATGATATGCCCTCAGTCACCTTGTTATGGAAGTGATATGGAAGTGATGTCTCAAGAAAAGTCCCATGTAAAAGCCTCATTCATTGTCTCAATGTATCATTTCTCATTCATACTTGCCTGAGAATGACCCAAAATCAATCATGTAGTTCACGTTCTGAAATTAGGTTTCAGTACTCCCCACAGTTAACTAGGCAAAATAGAATTCTGGGAGAATTTTGTGAATTCTTATAGTAGGTAATGGGGGTCTGGCATAATTAAGATAGCTAGGTCTCTGAGGGTTGCCTATTCACAATAGCGCCTAACTTGTAATTCATTAGCAGATATAAAATTATATTAATCCATAATTGCTAATGAGTATACGGTTAATATAATGACCTCAATAAGGAAAACCCATCTCCCATTTCAATTCAATTGTTATAAAATATTGCATGTTTAGCCAAAAGAAAGATTGAAATCACATTTTGTTTACAAGTTTTTTTTTTTTTATTCCGTTGAACTCGAAAACAAAAAAGAAAAGTAATAACATCATCGATCAAATCTTTGTTTACAAGTGTCTTCCAGTTTAGATTCTTTGAACAAAATTAGTTGAAAAGTTCTCGACGTATAACTATCTCATTAAATCAACTTTTTTTCTTGTTCCAAATCCAATTTATTAAATGATGATATTAATATTTTCAATTTCAATTAAAAATGTTTTTATATAAAACGATAATCACGTACCCGGACTGGGCGGTTGGTTCTTTAGAATCGTAAGGAAGCGATTCTCTTTCGTCAAATATGCCAAGAAGAGGTTTGATGATGTCCCCGGATTCATTCAAGAGTTGTGGCTGGTTCTTCACATTCAACGACGATGATAATGGGGATAGCACCTCTGTCTCAAGTCTACTACTGCCGCCGGGGTCTTGCATGACCATTGATCTTGGATCCTGTATGGTCGTCCATTGATTCAGACCACCGTGAAACTGCTGATTATCAGCAACAAGAGAATCCTGTCGCAGTTGAAGTTGATCATCAATACGGAGAGGTTGGTGTTGAGGTTGTTGTCGATCAAGGTGATGAAAGGGGTTATACGTATTGATAGGATCGGGATTAATTAATGTTCCATGATGTAGATGATGGAAGAGGGATGCAGTTTCTTGCATTGGGATCTGGTACTGCTGCTGCTGTTGATGTGCATGTGCTCGGTAAAAAGCGAGCTGACGAAGAACAAGTTTGAGCTCCATGGTTTCTCGATCGATCTGTTGATTCAACCTCCGAACGATCCTCAAACACCCACCGACTGGATCCTTGGCACGAGCGTTAGCCTGGTAGATAATGCTTCTCATGGCGTCGTCCCTCTGGCGGGGATAAATGTTCTTGAGGAGTTTTGTAATGTTGCCTACGCCAAACAGTTTGTGGGCATTGTGGAAATCTCCCTGGCGATCGGGAGGGAAATAACGCGCGAGAGGACAATCTGAAGGGCATTTCTTCCGTTGGTATCTACACGCAGCGCAAGCGGTGGCACCGCCGCCCCTGACGTTGCTCATGGATTCCGATTTATATATATACGCAAGATATATTGTTATGGACTAACGAGGTGGTGGGGAAATATCGGCTGCTTTTCCGGTGGGAATTGTCCACGAGGAGAGGCTTTCCGGTGTTTTTTCCTTCTTTTCTTACTGCGGAAAAAATGATGAAGCAGATTGGTTTCGAAATGGAAATGGTGGAAATTAATCTGCTCCTCTTTCTATCTATGTTATATACTTAATTAAACCCGAGCATCCATGCAGTTGTCCACCTCAGCTTCAACATTCATTCTCTCTCCTCTTCCTATTGGCTGTTGATTGTTTCCCTACCCCCTTAGAATTCTTTTTTATTTTATTTTATAAATAAAGAAATCCAAAATTAAACATGGGGTTATTTCCAACCCACCCACAACTAATTCAGTTTTAGGAAACTGAAACCGAATCTAATTGTTATACAATATGGCTTCCTTTTAAGTTTTGACAGCGGTTACGTGTGTGCTGTGCACTCAATCTTGAGCTTATTGAGCCCTAATTAATCTAATCAAATCAAATCACCCCTGGATATCAGGATAATCGAAAGATATTATTGCGATTTAATTTCCCTCTTTAATAAACCAATATCGATGTTCACGAGTTATGATATATATTAGTAGGCTAGTTAAAGATAAATATCCATTGCAATTAACTCACTGCATATATATAATCTTGTTATTTAAAGTTCTTTTAATTAAGGTATCAACAACATTATTGATGAGTATCTCAATGAAAACCCGGTGTGGTGCATGGTAATATCCTATATCCAATATGATAATATAAAGGATCGAAAAGAGATGTAAATATATTGTATATATTTAGGTGTTAAATGATAATCAACTTTACAAGTTTAGACCGTTTGATAAGTATTTTAGTCTACCATGATCTATATAGCTGTCAAATGAAAAATTTTAGAAGCTTTTTAGGCTTCCACTAACTTTTTAGAGCATAGGTTTTTTTGGCTTCCTATCTTTCATTACTAAATAGAAAAAGACCAAATGTTGGTCTTCCAAGTTTTGAAAAGCGCAAAATACCACACCAAAATACTTTTCAAATGCCCCCTCATCCTGCATTTGTTTGCAATGTAAATACTAGGCCAGTGTATTACTCCGGTCTGGTTTTGTAGCCTTTGGATAGAGTATAATTAAACATCGAAAATCGATGTAAAACTCCACTCACATCGAGTAAGCTACAGCTTCAATAAAAATGATGTAAATATTTAGATCGACGACAATCCCACTTTTCATTTACAATGGTCCATAACTTCATACCAATCAGTATATAACTCCATCAGTGTAATTATATTTTTACACCACTAACCTCAAAATAATAATCTGGACGTACATGTTTTATAGGAAGCATCTTGTTTTTAGATATAAATAGAGGTCTTGGGCCCTCATAATTTGCCACTTGTCTGTTATCTTGGAAGAATCAGGACCAGCATTGAGTAGGTTCCTACTAAAACCATGGGTGTAATAAAAATTAGTTCCATCTGGTGTGATTTAACCATCTAATTTTGGCATTAACAATATAAGTAAAGTTAGTTTTATAGCCATATACAAACTTTTCTAGGGTTATTATCGTAATGTAAGAACTGAATTTTGGCCCAGCTAATTAATCTAAGGGCAAGGATGGGTGGCGAGTTATGGTACCCATTATATGGGTCTAGTGTCAAGTTTCATGCAATTTTATAATCAAGAACAAGTTTGAAATTTCTCATACATACATACATGGATACGTACTTACATACATTAATAGCTTTGAAAGATTATAGGGGTCCTTTTCTTTAATCTATGTTTATATCTATATTAGTATTAAAAAGTGTGAATGAGAGAAATTTGTTTAAATAAAATACCCCAATTTTTGAATTTGGTGTCTCTCTAATTCTAAAGAAAAAAATGTAATTTGAGTAACCAATTTTTTCCTTGTTTCAAATCCCTTTCATTAAGTATTATATTTAAGATATTAAATTATTGGATTGGAGCTTAAAACATATCTTATTACATTTATTCATGTCCTTTCTCCCCATGATGATAAGTATGGGAGATGTTCCCAATGCATGTGAGGCGCTTGTAGGGTGCCAATATGATCTCTCTTTTCCATTACCTCTCTAAAAATTCTATGATATTCTTTCTTTGGACCAATAAACATCATATGAGGATCTTTATCTTTAAACTTTTCTATTAATTATCACAAAATAGAGACAAAGAGAGAGAGAGAGAGAGAGAGAGAGAGAGAGAGATGATTAAAAATTTTATTATTTATAGTTTTGACTTAAAAAAACTGATAATCTTTAGGACTTTTTTGTTTATTTCAATATTAGACATTTATTATATTTTATTTCTCATAATAATTCAAATATCATAACAGTGATATTTTATATTTTCCTTGAAACATTTTTTTCAGTCTTAAAAAAATCTATTAATTGGCATATATATACACAATTTTTTTTCTCTAAACTCTTACTAAATTTTTATTTACAGCAAATTTATTAAAATATCCCTAAGGTTTAGGAAATTAACTAACTATGCCCCTACTGTTTCAATGTTGTTTTAAAGTACCCCTAGTATTCCTAACAATTGACTAAATCTTCTTTACCATTAGTATCCATTAACGGGAGGATTAAAAAGACAATTTTGCCCATTATTCTTTTTAATTTTCAAAATGAAACTTTTGACAATACTAGTGATGAAGAGGCACAATTCTTCAAGGGTAGAGCCAACGGTTCAACCAGTTCATCGACATACAGGCTAGAGAAGGCGATGATGTTTGCGGATAAAGGCCATAGTCTAATGCTAAAAGACACACTGAAGCATGTTTTGATACCTTGTTACGATCTTTCGAACTCAGCTCCGGAATCGCAGCAGAGCCGGTGGTGGTGGCTCAACTCCAGCATCGGAATCTTGTTCGGCTCAGGGGAGTGCGTGGCTGATGTTCTTGAAACCGAGGATTTTGACAGGAGCAGGGTCCATATCATATATGGGTTATCCAAAGACCTTTGTCTCCCGGGGTTTAGGGTATACTTTCAATGAGAATGCTTTGGCTGCTACTAAAAGATTGGCAAGATTCTCATCCATTTCAGCCCCCACCCAGCGTCTTTGAATCTCTATGCTCTTAGATAATAGATTTATCAAGTAGTTACGTATGATCAATAGGGAAAGGCTTTGAAGAATGTATTTGGCATTTACAAAAGGGTTGAATCAGTTGGGTATTAAATGCACAAAGAGCAACGGGGGTTTCTATTGTCGGGTAGATATGAATGGGCTAATCAGCTCTTACAGTGAGAAGGGGGAGCTTGAGCGATGGGAGAAGTTATTGAATATAGCTAAGATCAATACAACTCCTGGATCACTACCACTGCATTGAACCTGGATGGTTCCGGTTTTGGTTTTGTTTTACTACATTAACTAAAAATGGTATTCCTATAGTTATGGAACGGATTTGATTTACCTAAACCAGTCTAATAAGCTGGAGCCTGGAGCATTCCTTGCTTCACTCGGCATCTATTTGACTGTGGTTCGCCATCGATTGGAAAATGGTCCAACTGTGCAACCAAATCTTGGTGTATGGCTTCTCCTTCCTGGTGAACCCTGAAAATATCAATTATCAATGATAACGTCCCCATTCCCACCAATGAAATGAATGAGACAAACAACAATATTGCATTTCATCACAAAAGCTTGTGCACCAGCAATAACCCCTAACTTAAGACTATGTTTGGTTTGAAAAAAAAAAAAAAAAGGTAGGAAAAGGAAAGGAAACATATACAATTGGACCAGACAAAAAACTGTTTTGAAGTTTGGTTCTTGAGTCAAACAGTCCAACCATTTGATTCAAATGGACTGCCCATTTTAACAAAAAATAAAAAATTTTAAAAACCAAAATACATCCAAAAAAACCATTCTCAGGATGAACTGTTCAACCACTCAGGTCAATGATTCACTAATCAAGTCAGCGGTTTTTGGCCAAATAACAGTATTAAGGTAAAACGAAACCGATCACATGATCAATTCCCAATTTTTCATTAATTCATGTTTAACTATCATTTACATTTGGATGATATTACATCAATTTTCATATTATCTTTTCTTGAAGGCTCAATTTTCATATTAATTTGCATCCAGAACACCACAACCTCACATAATAAATATCTTCCATGAATAAACATAACAGATCCCGATGTGCGGCTGTAGTCTATGGGTACTGGGTAAGTGCGGACCGTGCGGTAAGGTTCACAGGGTCGGAGATCCGAACAATCACGTGAGCGTTTCTGTTATTTTAACAGACCAGCTAACTGTATTCTAGCTAAGGTTGAGCTGTAACCAAACAGCCCTATTTAACCCGAGGACGAGTGACGGAGTGAGCAAAGGCGTTAACAATTTTTTAGTTTTCATGATTGAATAATCACAACCCAACAAGGAGTGAGTAATAAAGAGTAGGACATAATTGGATGGCATCCCTTGTTATTTATAGTCATAACCTTCGATCACCCTTGTCAATTTCATCGGTAATTAGAAGTCACCACCCTTCAACTCCAAGATTCCTGCTTCCTCACAGCATAGCTGTCTCCTCACGAACTCGGAACCTCGGAAGCACCGTGAGGATGGCGAATTCGTCTTCAACCCATCAAACCCAAGATATAGGTAAGTAGATAGCTCATTAGTCAGGCTTGATGGGGAATGCTTTAACACAGAGATTCAACAACAACGAACGTTATCGATTCAATTTGTTTCTGTAAAGAATTATTTCCATTGAAGTCGAGTCGAGTCTGTTCACCTGTTCGATAGCAGGTGGGAGAATCCCTTCTTTTCTTTTTGGTGATTAAATTCTAACGAAGTAGTAATTATGCCATCTTTAGCTCCAATTAGCATTTTCGTGTTCAATAAGATAAACGGTTTCTGTTCTAACATTATTATTTTTTAAACCTGTTGAAGCTCACAAAAAGCATAAGTTTTATTGACTCTACAGTCACAAATCTGTTGGGGTTTTGATAGAAGAAGCAAAATAGAATCTTTTTTATTGTGTTGTTTAAACATCTTGGGGATTATTAACGTTGTCATTTGATATACATCCATTTTTTCTCTTTCAGTGGTTCAGCAGCAGAGAATCGTAATACAGAACGACCATGGCGAAAAGCTTGTGGGGGTTTTACATGAAACAGGTTCATTGGAGCTTGTAGTCTTGTGCCATGGATTTCGATCTTCAAAGGTTTGTAGTTTCGATATTGGAAATACTTGTTCTCTTCACGTTTTGGCTCTATTAATGTGCACAATCTTCTTAGAATGGTTTCCCTGAGGCTTGTTGCCATGCGGCCATGCCTTTATTTTTTTTTTTTACAGACCTCCAATATGTGCTTTTATTCCTAAATTTTGTAAAAACTCATGCATTAATACTTATTAATTTACATAATTGGAATATGCATAATTATCTGCAAGTGAATTTGTTCCAAATATTCATAAAAATTCCAAAGATAGGGAATATAATTACAGGGATATGCGCAACTTCTTGGTCCTTGTACAGAACGACTTGGAAAAAACTATAACATTTATAAAGTGTTTTTTCTTATTAAAGTATCAATTTCTTTCATTTATTTATTTTGGGTAGTCTACTATGGTCATAACTATGCTTTCTTTAGTCAACAGACAATAGATTGGACACATCAATCCCTAGCATACATGTTATCAGATGGAAAAATTTAGCATCTTTTGAACATCCAAGTTGAAGCAATCACTTTAAATATAGATGCATAATATCATTTGGTTTCTTCTTGTCAATGATGATCTAAGGTTAGGATTGCGGTCATTTAGTTGTGATTTTGATGAGCTTCTATATCCAGGAAAACAACACTATGTTGAACATTGCTGCTGCTTTAGAGAAAGAAAGAATCAGTGCTTTTCGCTTTGACTTTGCAGGGAATGGGTAAGATGGTGACCATAAAAGATAAATAGCTGCCAGTAAAAGGACAATTAAAAGAGTACCCCTACTAACAAAACAGAAAAGACCATAGTTCCCTACTAAAGTATATGAGCTAATGATGTTCTTCTTTCCAGGGAAAGTGAAGGTTCTTTTCAGTATGGTAATTATTGGAGGGAGGCTGATGATTTACGTTCTGTAATCAAGCACTTTTCTGGGGCTAAACGTGTAATAACTGCAATTCTTGGTCATAGTAAAGGTGCGCCAATGTATATATTATATGTTAATATTGCAAGCTTTAGCTGTAAAGAGAAGAGCACCTATTTTACATGGATATCTTTAACCAAAGATGATTCATATGTCCACATGTGTGGACACCAACAGTGAATGTGAAACAACACTTCATGTGATTCTCTTCTCTTTGTTGAATTTGTAATATACGACTAAAAATACCAATTTTTAGGCCAAACCTGGACATGAATTGCACTGTTTACCAAAAAAAAGATATGAATTGCAAACTGTCAATCCCCCAAATCCTTTCTTTTTTTGGTTTTCCAGGTTCGATACCAACGATCTGTGTCACATTCTGACACTTGTTAATGTCCATGCAGCATATAAAAGAATCATGGTTTTATTTACATCTGAGGGAACCATTATGGCGGCTTTTGGAGAATTTACAATCTAGTTAGTAAAGCCTTCTTGTTGACAAAAGTAATATTGTACTGGTATTTTTTGAGTGCAAGGTAAAGTAATTATTAAAATCAAAAGCCAAATTACAAAGAAGCCTCTATACAATGAGAAGCTGTACAGCAGGAAAACAGTTATCCACAGATTTCCAATTCTCCAAAAGACCAAGAAAAGACTATAGATTCCTTACAAATAGGAAGTCTGAATCAAAAAAGGAAGACATATGCCTATTTTTTAATAACTGATTAACTGCCAATCAAGAGTGTACCATCCCCATAATTCTGTTAAAAACTTCTTTTGGAGTTTGTCTTCCTTCAAATAGCCTGTTATTTCTTTCACACCAAAGTGCCCAAAAAATCGCTGCAGGAAGGATACTCCATGCTACCTTTCCAGCCCTGGATAAACCTCCAAGTGTCCAAGCTGCTATAAATCCCTTCACATCAGCCGAGAAGCACATCTTAACCACAAACAGATTCAGCACTCATCCAAATCCAATGGGTAAAGCTGCAGTGGATCAGCAAATGACTAGAGGATTCCACAGTTCCACCACATAAGATGTAGCCCAAGTCTTCCACCTCTAAACCTATTCTAACTAAATTATCTTTTGTTAAAATCTTATCCAGCACATTGATAAAAAAAATGATAAAAAAAAAAAAAAAATCTTAAGCACTGCTGACCAGACAAAGAGAGCCAGCTTAGAAGGAACAGATCTGATCCAACTTCTGTCACTTGGGAAAGCAGAGGGCTCCTCCCTAGACAAGCTATGGGAGAAGGACTGATTTCTCGAAGAGCCATTTCATTTTGTCCTTTCCAACTCCCGTTATCTTTGCTTCATCCAATACTTGAAATAACCTGACCAAAGAAGCCACCTCCCAATCATTTAAATTTCTCTTGAATTGGGGGTTCCAGATACATTGACCATTCTGTTTTTCCAAGCAATCAGCCACAGATGCATCCTTGTTTACTGAGATCTCGATTAGATCGGGAAACAGAGTCTTTAAAGGGCCATCTCCACACCAGAAATCCTTCCAAAATATCACCCTGACTCCTTGAGGCCATTCTCAACTTCATATTTTATTCCTTTCAGAAACTGATGTTGAACTTTTTGAATTGCCTTCAATAGGGAACATCCATAAGATGTTCTAACTTCTTCAGTATCCCACTCTCTTCTACTTGACCCATATTTGGCCACTATTAATCTTCTCCACAGACTGTTCGGTTGTTCATTGAATCTCCATAACCACTTTCCTCACATGGCTGTGTTGATATTTTTCATTGGCCTGATTCCTAGACCCTCATTTTTCATTGGCCTGATCACTATGTATCATTTTGACTCTTCCTTCCAACCCCTTCAGAGAAAGTCCCTCATCTTCTTTTCTATCACAGCTCCCCACCTGACCGGAATCGGGAATAGTGACAAGTAAAAAACAGGAAGAGATGACAACACACTTCTGATTAGAGTTACTTTGCCCCCTTTGGACAAACATTTGGTTTTCCACAAAGCCAAATTTCTGTTCACTTTCTCTATGATGGGGGGGGGGTCCCAAATAGCCTTGGACTTGCAGTTTTCACCCAACGGCATACCCAGATCCTTGGAAGGGAGTTTTCCAACTTTGCAGCCCCAATCCTTTGCCCATAACTCCAGGTTTGACACCTCCCCAACAGCCATTATTTCACTCTTTGAGATATTGATGTGTAAACCAGTTACCACCTCAAACCACCTTAGAAATGCCTTCACATTCCAGATTTGCTCCCAAGAGGCATCACAGAAAAAAAAAAGAGTGCCGCTTGCAAATTGAATTAGGGCTATCTCTAACCCCCCGTTTCCCACCTTGAAACCTTCCACCAGTCCTAATCAAGTTCTCTCTACCCATCTGGATAAGGCTCCTGTCACACAAATGAATAATAGTGGGGAGAGAGGGTCCCCTTGTCTTAAGCTCCTCGAACTCCTAAACCACCCAAATGAGCTCCCATTTACCAGTACTGAAAAAGATGAAGAGGATAGGCACACTTTTATCCAATTTCTCCATTTCACTCCAAAGTACATCCTTCCTAACATGTAATCTAAAAAATTCCAATTTACATGGTTGTAGGCTTTCTCCATGTCCACCTTACATAACAGCCCCACATGCCCACTTCTTTTCCTCGAGTCAATTACTTTGTTGGCCATGGGAACTCTATCCCCAATCAATCTTCCCCCAATGAAGGCACCTTGGGTTTCAGCTATTGGAGGTGAAATCACTTTAGCCATTCTGGAAGCCAGCACTTTGAAAAATGTCGAAAATGACTATGTTTTTTTACCTCCACTAAAATGTTGAAAATGCGGATAAAAAATGGGTTTTTTCTCAGTTTGATTTTTTTTGGTTCCATGGGGCTACACAATGGGGGGTAGCCATCTCCCAAACTCATATCCTGGTGAAGGCAGGATTCCATCCCAGGTCTCTGCCACAACCAGCAAAAGAACTTACCAACTGAGCTAATCAGCATCTTCTTTTTCTAGGTTTGAACTTGCACATCATTAAACTGTTCATATTCTTTTGTGGTATTGGAATGGTTCAATACGAACTTCTGATAATGAAAAATGAGATGCATTTCACCATGCATGTACATAATCATGGTCTCTAAATTTGGGATCTCTCGTTCTTCTGTGCCTAATCATCTAAGAACCTCTCCAAATCTATCCCCTTCATTAATTATCCACCTTAAACATTCCTTTAAAATGGTTTGAATAAATTCCTTTCCAATCTTCAGATATTGGACTTTTTTGTTTTCTCTCCCTAGAATTTTCTACATATTGTAGGAATTTCATTTTTGGCACAAACATTTTAGGAATTCCATCCCTACATTAGCTTCCTAATCAAATCATACAGTTATATTTCTAGATAAATCGTCATCCACCTTCCCTAGAGACACCTTAGCCTAACAAACCCAAATAGTGAATTTTATCTCTGGAAAATATCAATTCATTTCCAGTTTTCATCAAATTTATTACCAGTACATCCTTGGATCATATCAATCCTACACCCCTTCATATGCTGTGCAGAGAAGATTAAAAATGCAGTAGGCAGAAAAATATATGCCCCCAAACCATGAGCATTTTCATGATAATATAAGATTTAAGACTGAATGAGCTAAATCATTATATCATATTATCTAAATAGAATGTATTTTTGAGCATGATACCATTTTTCACATGAAGGTTGATAATTCCTGGCTGACAAAGCTTGACCTATCAAAAGATAATTAAAAAAATAGTTGAAGCTTGTAGACCTATAATCTAAACAGAGTGACCCCTTGATGGAATGGAGTAGAAGAACAGATTTCATGTGGCCAATCCCAAGTCATTAACACAAGTGTGTTAGGTCTTGGAAAAGATACGACTGCCTGTATCAGAAAATAAGTATGACAAGTATTAAATATAATGCGATTGATATTCAGAGGAAGAGCAGGCATTTATTTCCTTATATTTCAAAATGATGCCCCCCCCCCCCCAAAAAAAAAAAAAAGAGGGAAAGAAGCAAATTGAAAACATCTTGTTGCTCACATTCACAGTATATTATGTACTTCAGAAATCCATCTGAACAGCTTAGTGTTGTCTTCCATCAAGCTTGTTTTGCTGTTACTGAACAAGGATCTTGCAGGGGGAAATGTGGTTCTCTTGTATGCTTCTAGGTACCCTGATGTACATACTGTTATCAATGTTTCTGGCCGCTTTAATCTGGAGAGAGGCATTGAAGGTCGCTTGGGTAAAGATTTTTTGCAAAGAATCAAGAAAGATGGATTTATTGATGTTAAGGATAAAACAGGTAAGCAATTATTTAATATTTTCAATCTAAGAATTTCGTGGTCATGTTTCACATTATCCTATTTCAATTTGAATGTGGTTAAAGTCACCACCATACAGAGTTTTTTTCCCAGATATGGGCTTTACATACTTTATCCATATTTTTCAGTTTGTCAATTCTATTATTCTCTCTCTCTCTCTCTCTCTCTCTCTCTCTCTCTCTCTCTATATATATATATATATATATATATATATTTGGTCTATTCCACTCAACATTAGGGAGAAGTTTCAAAATGAGCCAGCTTCAGACAACTTAGGCTGTGTTTGGTTGCAGTGCAAATTTATTTGCACTAATTTTAATGCATGGGAGTGCAAATTTAAAATATGCAAATTCTTGTTTAATTTTGTTTTGGATTTTACTTTATTCTGCTTCATGGCTTAATTTACTTCATTTGTACTGCAATCAAACAAAATAAGCTAAAATTTGAAACAAAAATAGGTCAGAATTTACACTCAAATCATTTGCATTGCCATGGGCACTAATTTTAATGCATGGGAGTACAAATTTAAAATATGCAAATTCTTGTTTAATTTTGTTTTGGATTTTACTTTATTCTGCTTCATGGCTTAATTTACTTCATTTGTACTGCAATCAAACAAAATAAGCTAAAATTTGAAACAAAAATATGTCAGAATTTACACTCAAATCATTTGCATTGCCATGGGAATGCAAATTTATTTGCACTAATTTTAATGCATGGGAGTGCAAATTTAAAATATGCAAATTCTTGTTTAATTTTGTTTTGGATTTTACTTTATTCTGCTTCACAGCTTAATTTACTTCATTTGTACTGCTATCAAACAAAATAAGCTAAAATTTGAAACAAAAATAGGTCAGAATTTACACTCAAATCATTTGCATTGCCATGGTTTTGTACCAGTCCAAATTTATTTGCATTGCAGCCAAACACAGCCTTAAGAAAAGAAGCATATACATTCCTTTGGTTCCTTTAGTGCTTCTAATTGCTTTTGTGTCTTTTAAAACATGTGTCTTTGCCATGTAATTTTTATCGTATTTTCTTAGGCCTTGACAATATTAAGTTCAGAAAATTATGAGGAATCATGTTTTGATCCTAATTTCTTGTTTGAAGATGATATAAACATTATCAGAATAGCTGATTGATATTTAATTGTATTTTAGGCAAAGCTGAGTATCGTGTGACCGAGGAAAGTTTGTTGGATCGCCTAAATACTGACATGGCTGTAGCATGTCATTTGATTGAAAAGGAATGCAGGTTGGATTACATTCCATCCAACAGTTCCATTGTTGTTTGATCATACACATAATGCGTAAAGGGTTGGTACTCTTATATTGTTAAGAAACTTATGCATCAGAAAATTAATATTTACTTGTAAGATTATGCTTGTTAGATAAATTATGATTAGTTATATTTTGTTTTGGTTTTTCCTTTTCTTTAAGGCAATAATTACATGTTTTCTTTAATCTCTGCATTATCTTCGTTTCCAATATGCTGTATTTTACATAACTGCAGTTGTAGTATGCATGGAATGCAGAATCTAACCAGAAGTCCTATTGAGAAAGTAAAGTTGAAAAAGTAGAACGGTAAATGCTTTCTTTTCTGCCTAATTTATCCCTGAATTTATCCACTTTGTCCAAGGAACTTCAGAGTACTCTCCCATTGTACTTCCTGAATAATATGTTCACAAGATACTCTGCACGAAACAAACTAAAGCACCTTCGAACAGGTATCCAGTATCAGAGTAAAAGCATATATATTACTAGGCTTGTTTCCTTAGGATGCCTTTGCCTGTATGTAGGAGGGCCAAAAACAAAGTTCTGACCATGAAAGAGCCAGAGCAATAAATTAATTTCTACAGATTCAAAACTTTTCCAGCTATTTTATAATAACAAAGGGAACCTTATTTACTCAACATGGACAGAGGCTTTCTTATTAAAAACTTCATCTGGCTTAACCTTTGATTGCGAACTTCTAGCTACCAACAAAAGAGATTATGCCAATCATCTATATTTCATTACCCATGTGTATTGAATCATCTCTGAAACTATTTACAGGGTCTTGACAGTTCATGGTTCTCAAGATGAAATTGTGCCAGCTGAAGATGCATTGGAATTTGCCAAGATCATACGCAACCACAAGATCCACATAATAGAAGGGGCTGATCATGGATATACCTCACATCAAGCTGAATTAATTTCAGTGGTGTTAGACTTCACAAGGGCAGGCCTGCAGCAAGACAAGGATATTCGTAACCAGGTACCATCGTGTGCAAGAGCAGATAAGTTTGTTCATTCAAGATTCTGATGTCTCTTCAAATGTTAGTAGAATAAGAGCTCACCAAACCAAGGAAGATAGAATTGGCTACTAAATTGTCAGTGCAAAGGCCTATCTTAAGCATGATACTGATGGATTCGATTAATACAGGTGGAAGTTGCTAATGCACCTGGAGAAAATTGAGACTTCTACTGGACTCAGTGAGCCATGGTGCTGATCTACTAATTGAATAAGTGTGATATCTCCACCTTGTTGGGACAGGATTTTGAGGCTTGGAATAATTAAAGAAACCAAAAAAAAAAAAAAACAGCTTAGGAGATAGTGTATATTGGGACTATTATCTATAGAATGAGCTTGTGAAGAAATTTGGCCTTCTCAGTTTTCAGTTTTGATTATTATCTTCATGACTTCATCAGCTTGTCTGGAGTAGTGCACCTACTTTATTTTTCTGTAATAACTACTACTAAATATATTGGGCTTATATTACCAAACATTCTGCACTCATGAGAGTATGTACATCCTTGCGTGCAAAGTCCATTTAAAATAAACTTGCAGCCGAAAACAATCCCAGTTGATATTCTTCGATGAAGGTTGCATTTGTTACCAATTCTGTGGGGAAAAGGTTGTTCGCAGCAAATAGACGTGATCGCCACTGTAAATTCAACAAAAAAGGATTTTTTTTTTTTCTTGCTTTTGGCATATAGGACCCCGGAGGTGTAATGTGGGCCGGTACGGCCCATTTATATGGGCCTCCATCACTGTAGCGAGCCGTTATAATTTTAATCCAAATGAATTTTGATTTATACAATTGTTATATATAAAATAAAATTGAAATAAGTATATATATCTGTGGGCAGTATCGGGCTGCCATCTGAATTGACACACGGGTTGTGTTGACACGGCCTATTTTTTCACGTTGTGTTGTGACCTGGAGAGTGGAGGCTTGGGTTTTGAGGCCTGGCACGCCCCACTTGGTAGTTGCTACAGTGATCAGGGCCGTGCTTGTTGTTGTGCTAGGCCATGCCGGCCCATATGTGGATGGCCCACTTTACAACTCTCTCCCTAGCATTTCCAATAATTATGTGATTGTGCCTGCACTGTGAGGAATGGTTCAATGCGCTCATCAGTGCTTGAACGCACATGTGGATCATCTATAAGTAGTAGGGGTTACCATGTCTTCAGTTAAAACCAAAAAATCAAACTGAAAGTGAAAGCTTCAGTTTTGGTTATTTTGGTTCGATTAATTTGGTTTTGTAAAAGTTTAATTTTGGTTTCGATTTTTTAGGTTTGATAATTTGGTTAATTGAAAAAACCGGATTAACCAAATTTTATTATGTATACATAATATATATTAATATATAATATCTGATATATATTATATTATATATTTATTTATTTATATGTGTGTGTATATATATTAATATGTTAGTATATTTTAATATATTAATGAAATTTGATTTTAACCAAAAAATGAACCAAAAATTTTGAATTCAATTTTGGTTTGATTTTTCATTTTAATATATATCTAATTCATTTTTTAACCGAATAAACTGATTGCTCACCCCTAACCGGCTTTGTAAATTGCAAATAAACATAAGTTGTAAAGCATATACTTCAACCCCGTTAATTGTGATTCAACCTACTTCTAAAATGGATCTATGATCTTATATGATCCGATCTAATAATATTTAAATATTATTCCTATATTTCCATCAGAATCCAATCTAATAAAATTTGATTTGTTAAGTCTAATTATTATCAAATCGAATTTGGATTTAGGTATATTTTTTTCTCTTTATTTTGCAAGGGACCAAAACTTTAATAGTTATACAGCGATAAAGATAATGGAGATGGATCTTCATTCTATATCTCAGCAAGATAGATTATCCTGGACCATTGACCCCAAGGGTAGATTCTCAGTCAAATAAATCTGCTTATCATGTGGTTCTGAAACTGTCTTCTGATCATGATAGTGTTGAAAATACCTCTCCTAGTTTATCCATAATCCCTTAGAGGAAGGCTTGGTCTTAGAATATTCCTCAGAAAATCATATATTTCATTTGGAAATGTTGTCATAATAGTATAGCAGTACATAAGGCTTTGGCTAATAGAGGAATCCAAATCAATGAGATATGTCTCCTATATATGTGAAAGGTCATCTGAAAGCATTACCCATCCTCTTTTGCTGTGTGATGATCAATTGATCATGCTCGTGGTCGTGCATGCTGGTTTGGTTGTAATCTGAATATATCTTTTCCTCCTTTGCAGATTAGTGGACAAGATGGTTGGAGCAAGTTTCATGCTCATAAGAAATAGATATGGACATCATTGAATTTTCAGCTATTATTTTTAATGGCTGAAATGTATTTATTTTTAATGGTGCCTACCCTAATCCATTTTCAACCACTCTCTCTGTGAACAAGTTGATGAAGTGAAGAAAACTTCCCCTCAAGATTTGGAGGATTGTTTGCATCCTAGGAGAACAAGTAATGTTTCTTTTGATTGGAGTTGTCTAAATTTAGGATGAATGCTTCTTTTTTGCAAACTAGTTGTGCCTCTTAGCTTGTAAGACCAAATCACTTAGAACTCAGAAGCCTTTTCCTCTATTAGATCTTGTTGTAGTTGCTGCAAAGAAGTCTATTGGCATCATGAACCTGATAGTCTTAAGTGACTCTCTCTCTCTCTCTCTCTCACACACACACACACTTACAAAAACTCTTGCCACTAAATAAATCTTTTGGCTGTCATCTTACTACTTGTCCTCTTTTAGCTAATATCTTGCTTTGGATGGTGTATCGTTGTAGTTTTGTTTTGTTAAGAATCATTGTGTTTCAGCAGCTAGCCCACTGTCTTGCTTCAAAAGGATTAGTGGGGTTAGTAAGCTCCCGGTCTGGTCTTCTTCTCCAGAGTGGTTAGTTCCTGTTTTGGAGGCTGATTCTGCTTTGTTAGGCCTTGGGGTTGATAGACCTCATTAGTTTGCTTGTTTGCTTTTTTTTATTAATGATAAAGATTTCACGCTGGTTGATTCCTGTTCAGCGGGTTGTGGAAGTGTGGAAACAATGATAATGATAAGGTTTCACGTTGGTATTAAAGACATTGGGCCCGCATTTTTTATAGTAGGGCTCATAAATTTATTACTGTCATGGAATCTCATCTTTTATCATTCACCCATAGTAAAGGGTGTCTTTGTAATTTACAAAAAGAAAGGCTACAATTGTGTAGCCGATCTCCAACTCATTCACATTTCAGCCTGCATTGAAAACAGGGTTAACTTTGGCTGTTTGGGCCCAATATCATAGGTTGTTGAGACAGTTTTTGGGCTGGGCACTCTCAGCAGTTCACTTATTTACACCATGCTTTGATTTTTAGTCAAAGCATGGCATTTCCAGAAATTCCTAGGGGTGATCATGGGCCGGGCCAGGTTAGGCCCAGGCCAGGCTTTGCACTTATGATATAAGCCATAGCCCAAGTCTACACGGGCCTGACCGAGCCTGATTCTGGGCCAATTTTTTTATATATAAAACATTATAAATCTATAGTATTTTATATTAAATGACATAATATATATATACACTTTTATTTTATATATTATATAATATAATATATTATATATAATATAAATTATACATATTATAATATTTATATATAAAATATATAATATAATGTAAAATAATATATATGCATATATATATATATATATTATACACAAAATATATAAATTTAAATATATACAGGATCGATTTGAAGTATTAAACTCAAATCCAACCCTAAAATTTTTAGTCTTAATATAAATCCGGAGTAGGGTCGGCTGAAATAGCACCCCTACTCTTGACCCCAACAGCTCTCCGTACTTATTAGTCGGAGATGTTCCCATTCCTATACAGAATTGAAATGTACCCTACGACATTTTTTGGGCGCTTTCTAGCCTCACACACGTCTTATCATACGTTAGAATATTTTCCGTGTTTATTTGTTATATTATTCGCTGGATGTGCCCGTGAGGCGCCCATTAGTGAGGAGCAGATCCCGTCACGTGGTGTAAGATGGATTTGTGAGGAGTACAAAAGAGGTCCGTGTACTTGACATTTTCTTGCGCTCATAAACCAAGCAGTTGATCGCTTAGCAATTTCTTTATCGCTTTGTCAGTTCATCGTCATCAATGGATCAGTCGGGTTTGATTTCGGCCGCCCATAAACGCGATGAACCAGGTAAATAGCAGTTTATAGTTCATAGATCCAAGAAGACGACGTGAAATTTAATGAATTTAATTGTTCCTGTTAACTGAGTCACAAATGAATATTTCCCATTGATCAGCAGTCTGTCTAGTAGCTTCAATGGCTTGTATCTATCATGGCGTTAGAAAGAATCATGACTCTCGTTACTTTGTCTTAGATATTCTTTGCACAATTTAAAGATTGGTAGCTTAGGGGTTTCCTTTTTTATATATTAAATCGTCATTTGATGAAAGCGGCCTTGATAATTCAATTTGTAATCTATAAGTGAAGGCACTGTCAAATACCAGTTTGTGCTAATTGAATGTGTAAAGTTTGTCATATCTTCTGTTTATTCTACTGTAACGATTTCCTTCAATATTGTACGAACTTTCGTGGATACCAAATATTTGACATTATATTCTCATTCATGGGCATCCATAGGCTTTAAAGATGCTCTTACCTATATTTCTCGCGTCGTTGCTTGTAATCGAGTTGTTGGTATGATAACAATTCACTAATCATAGAAATTCAAAGAATAAAATGATTCACATTGCTAGTAAAATATCTGGGTAAGTAAATTTTTTATAGAAGAATGATTATAATATCAATAGGCCTTACTATCTCGAATGATTATAACCAAAAATAAATTGAGGATTCAAAAGTTTACTGGTTCTGAAACCAACAAATCACGGTTCTAGAACCAGCACAATGGCCTTTCTTCGAAACACAACTTTTTTCTAGCTTTCTCAACAGGAAACATGGTTCGCTTGTGTAAGCAGGACATGACAGTTATATTGGTGCATCTCACATCAATATGGCTCCAGTTGTAATTTCTCTATTTGATGATGACCATATGATCATAACTAAATAGTGAATGTAGATGCATACATGCATGAATCATACAATCAATGCTCACATGTCATGGTTCAAAAAATGAGCAATGAACAGAACAGTTTCTTTTGCATTATGTGGTTCCATAAAAAATTGTCATTTTCAAAAAAAAAGAAATGGTATGGTTCTAGAACCATACCACCCTTTTTTAGAACCATTGACCATACACCACCCAAGTCATTGGAAGAATGGCTTCAATGTTGGAATATACATTTAACAAATGGATATCTATGTAAATACCATTTTCTTTAAGGTATTGGTGAAGTTCTAGATAATGTCATACAAGTTATGTTTAATCTATTTTTTCTTTCTCAGTAAGTCAGAAGCAGAGAATTATTATACAGAACAACTACGGTCAGAAGCTTGTGGGGGTTTTGCATGAAACAGGTTCTGTGGAACTTGTCATATTGTGCCATGGATTTCGATGTTCAAAGGTTGGGAACTATGATATTCTAAGTACTTCAGTTATGCTTCTTTTCCCTTAATCTGGACCTAATCCAGTGTTGATATTTCCGATCATCATGCTTTATCAAATTTTATGTTCACCCAACAAGGGAGAAAAAAAAAAAAAAAGCAAAGTAATTCTGTCTTTGTCTTCCTGAATTGGCCTGAGTGAAAATATGTGCCTGAAGTGTTTCACTGTTAATTTCATTTCATCTGGTACCAATTTTCCTTTCTTTTTATATGGAGTGCACTATTCTGTAGCTTAGCCATGTAACTATTGTCCTAAAGTTCACTCCCCAGCATACATTGTATACTAATGAAAAATTTCAAAGTTTATGAGTAATTCAATTGCACAAATGTGAAATCCATGTTGAATATTGTTGGCATATTTTGATTTAGCAAATGTAATTAATTCTTTTCAGGATATAAGCCTATTGATATTTCATTAACTTTTCTTTGTTTTTGGCTGGATGTATGTTAATATGGTTGCTTTTTAGTTCCTATGCAATGTTATGAATGTCTTCAGTTGGTGATGGCTTGGGTTGGCATGCGCAGGAATCCAGCATTATCACAAACCTTGCTACAGTTTTAGAGAAAGAAGGAATCAGTGCCTTTCGCTTTGACTTTTCAGGAAATGGGTAAGCTGGTGCCAATAAATGACAAAAAATCTGAAAGACCTTAGAAGGTTCATGTAGAGTATCTTCTCTTTTGCTATTGCTTTTCATCTTATGTTTCTTTTGAATTCACTGTAATTACAAAATTCATAATTCAGATGCTTTATAAATGGTTTAGTTTTAGCCTCATTTATGGATGCTTGATTGATTTGTTGTTCACAGCATTTCTTATATAAGAGTTTCTAAAAAATTATGTGTAGCAACATTCAAATTGAAAAAGTTGTTGAATTTATTATTTCTTATCCTTTTAGAATAAATCCATATGAGGTATCAAGTCTCTTGTCATATGAAGATTCTTGGAATAATTATACATAGGACATTTTGTTGACATCCAGGTTGATAACATTTTTTAATTTGTTGTTTTTTTATCCTTTTAGTATTAAAACCATATGACATATTCAGTTTCTTTTCATATAAAGTTTCTGGGAATAATTATATGTAAAAGATTTTGTTATCTGCTGTATGATTACATGTTCTGGGCCTCTAAGTCCAATCTGGATTTAGTTCTTGACCTCATGTGTGAGTAGACTTGTGGATGTGAATTTGTCAACTAGGAAGGAAGGAGAGTTTTTTTATCACAAGGAGGAAAAACAGGTATTAGGGAAAATTGTCCCTACAATGAAAGATGGGAAAAGATATGGTACCGGAAGAGCTTTGACCAATCAAAGCACCCCCGTGAATTGTGATGAATGCCCCCTGATTGACCACCTCTTTTATAATACCGGTTGATTGGATGTACGTTTTTCTGGTATCATGTCTTTCCAGTATCATAGTCGAACCCATGAAAGATACATTTCATCATATGACTTTGCAAATTACAGAGGTACCTTAGATGGAGAAGAATGAAAGGGAACATTTCAGCCAAAACCATGGTGGTAAATAAAGTAAATGATGATGATAAAAGAATGCAATGGAAGAATAGTATTCATGTAGCCAACCCCAACTAATTGGAATATCAATTTTTTGAGTTGTGTGTATGATGATTGTAATGACTGCTTCATGCTTTAAAGGGTCAAGGGAATTGTTAATTTGCTTTCAATGACTTGTGTTATTTGCCCTGACATCATGCTTTAATCAAATGATTTTTATGACTGCATAAAACATTGCAATGGAAAAGAAAAATCTGAGTTTTTATTCTGCAGAATGTGTTCTCATGGCCTACTATTTCCCTACAAGGGAACAGCTGTGATGTTATTGAGGCTCCAAGAAATTAAAGTGTATATATTTCCATGACAGGCTTTGTTGATAATCCAACTTTTTTTTTGCTTGAACCTTTTGTTATTTGTTTTCTAGTTCTAGATGGAAATAATTCTAAGCAGGAATCTTTGTCTCAATTCAGAGATATATTAAAACTGAAAAACACAAAATGACTGAAAAATATAAATAAACTGCAATTGATGGTGCTCTGCCTTCAGGGAAAGTGAAGGTTCATTTCAGTATGGTAACTATGGTGGAGAGACTGATGATCTGCATGCTGTAGTCCTACATTTTTCTAGATTGAAACGTCTAATAACTGCAATTCTTGGCCATAGTAAAGGTATGTAAATTTGTATCCCGTTCTTAATTTGTAGAGCCTTACCAAGAGAGAGAGAGAGAGAGAGAGACTATTGGGCCAATAAGGATCTGACTGTCAGGTTTTTGGGAAGGGTGCTCATGTCCTTAGATGTACTTTGTACATTATGATATCATATTATGTAAGCTAAAGCCTTTCTTCCATAATGAATAGTTCATTCAAGTGGTTCCAATTTCAGTCAACTCCCTGGCCAATAATTTATAAAGAGCAAATTGGGAGTATGATGAACTAAAGATCCTCGTTGCCAGAGTAGGGTGCCTTTGTATTTGTCTTCGATGGCATTCTCTTTGGCTGTTCCAGACACTCCTTTAGCATCTTTCTGGAGGGTGAATTTGTCCTTATCACTTCTTATACTATTAATGAATGATTAAAGTTTTCTTTTCTGATCAACAAAAGAACTGAAGAATTTGACCACGAATAGCATTTTTTAAGTGGAAGTCATAATGTTCAGCATGCTAAACCCCACCTTATTACATCGCTGTTGCAGATCTTTAATGGGCAAGTAGATAATTTTCCATCATTTTTAAGCTAGGTTATTGAATCCTTAAAAGAGATGAACTTTAGGCTTTCTTGTAACTCTGTACACTCCCTACTATTTATTCATTAATTTTTGTCTCATAATAGTCAATTAATATTTATCTCATAATGAAAAAGGAAATGATGTTCAGTGCATATATCAGTGGGTAATGGATTTCAATGACCAGCTTCATTTCTTATCTTATTATAAGCTTCAATTGTCTAATTTCTCCACAATTCCTAGTAGTATCTTTCAGCTAAATTATGCATTTAAGACCTTCAGCATTTTTTTTCAGATTACTAACATGACAAAAATTTATTATTAGTAAATAATTAGTACAATGTACAAGAAAAGGAGGACAAAAGAACAAAAAAGGCCTGCTTAAACATTTTGCTCATTAAAATGGTGAATAACTCAAGAAATAACTCAGTGTTGACATATGCACTTAAAATGGCATTAAAGCTGCAATTAACAGAAAAATATATAGGGCCAGGACATTGTAAAGCTTTTATGTGGAGAACACCATTGTTATTTTTCTCCTTTTTATTTATTCGACCTATGCTTTTTTTTTTTTGTACTTGGCAAGAAAAATGAAAGGAAAAAAAATATCATGGCTCTGATGATACTAATGCTTAAAATAGATGAAATAATGGGCAAAGAGAATACCCCCACCTTCTTAGGCTGGCATACCAGCTCCCAACTCACCATGTATTTCTTCTTATTTCTTAATGGTGCCAGATTATTTTTCACAGGAAGAGGAGGGTCATTTCTTTGTTTTTATACAAGTAAATTGGACTTCACAAACCATATCCTTTAGTTTATAATCTTTTCTATATTTCATCTTTTTTATCAGTTTTTCTGGTTTAGGAAACTTGTTTGAATAGGCTACTTGTTTGTATTTATGTCATCTATTTTCTTCAAAGTGATTTATTGCTCAAAATGCTATTCAGGAGGAGATGTGGTGCTCTTATATGCCTCTAGATTTCCTGATGTCCATACAGTTATCAATGTTTCTGGACGCTTCTATATGGAGAGAGGCATTGAGGATCGTTTGGGTAAAGATTTTATGGAAAGAATCAAGAAGGATGGGTTTATTGATGTTCGGCATAAAACAGGTAATATGTTATTTAATATCTAAAATTTTGCAGGGCTATGCTTGTTATCATCCTAATTGAACATTTGGAGTTGAATGTGGTCACAGTTTTGAATGTAATATCATGTGATGGGTTTGGCATGATCTGAAATTAATTATTTATACTAGTAGGGACCCATTCGATGCACGGGAAAATCTGAAAGATTTAATAATTTTATTTTTCATTTAATATTGATTTATAAAAAGTAATTGTTGTTAATTGAATATGAACAAATATTTTTTAATAAATTTAGTTTTATTAATAATTTTTATTCTTTTTATTATTTTTAAATGAAATTTTGATTATTTTTAAATAAATAAAAATAATTATAAAGCTAACATTTTTATTAATTCCACTAATAATTAACAATTATATAGGAATTACAACGGGGTGGGTTCAGGGCAGGGCACCCTATCCCTTTCCCTGCCCCATAGTCAAGACACTCTACCCCATCCCCGCCCCGTTCCTAGTGTCACGCAGGTTCAGGACAAGGTAACCACTCAATGTCGGGTGAGTTCAAGGGCAAGGCACCCCACTACTCATCAACGATGGAGAATCCTTGAATTTCGTTGCCCCATCCCCAGTATTAGGCGGGTTCAAGTAGAGGTGTAAATTGGGTTGTGCTAGGTCAGCATGACATGACCCGCATGTGGCTTGCACAAAGTGTGATTCGTGCCGTGTTGGCCCACGAGGCATCCCAGGCCGTGCCTCCCTCTAGGATAATTTGTGGGGTCGGTTCAACACGACCCACGGCTCGAGCCCGCATGGGCCCGTGCTGTGCCGCGGGTCAGGTTGGTCCATGGCCCAGTCATGCCACACACCAAGCCAAGCTTAAGGCAAGACACCCACTCCCCATCCAAGGTTTTTAAAATTGGACCGGATAGGGAACCGTTCTGGGGTCGAACGATCTGATTGTTTGGTCTGAACGGATGACCCACCCTAACAAAAAAAATAAAAAATTAGAAAAACAAAAAAGGCCAAAAACTGTTGTTCGGGTTGACGGTTTGACCGCCCAGGTCAGTGGTTCACTAACCAAATAAACAATTTTGGACAAAAAGCAGTTTTGAGGTGAAATGGTGTCCGGTTCCCAATTTTTCCAGTCTAACCATCTAGTTTGATCCAGTTTTGAAAACATTGTCCCCATCAACTCAATATTCATTTTAATGATATAAATGATCAAAAGGATATATTGAGTATCAACCACATGGTAAATTTCTAAAACTACACTAAATTGTCTTTAATATTCAAAAATGTAATTTTATGAAAATTTTGGAAATTTTATTGTACTTGTGTAATTTTGAAAATTTATTCAAAATTATTTAAATTTTTATTAAATAATTTATTTTCTTTTTAAATGGTTTACTTACAGAATTATACTAATTTATCTTATAATTTCTAATACAAACTAACCAATAATTTCCTTTTTCCAATATTATACTAATTTATCTTAATAATTTTTGTAATTATAGTTTTCCATTTCCCATAGTCATTTATCTTTAATAATTTTCAATAATTTGCAATGAAAATTACATAAATTTTCAATGGTTTTCCAAAATCTATCAAATGTAATAAATTTTCCTAAAATTTCCAAAATATTCTAATAGTTTTCAAAATTTATTTAATGCATTTTAAATAAACTTTCAAATAATTTATATCTTTTAATTCCAAAAATGTTATTTTATGAAAATGTAGTTTTATGAAAATTTTTGAAAAATTATTACATTTGTGTAACCTTGGGGATTTATTGATTTTTTTTAATTGTTATTAAATATAATTTTTTATTTGGTAGTTTACTAACGAAATTACACTAATTTATTTTTTATTTTTCAATATAAATTAATTAATAATTTCATTTTCTAACATTATAATATGTTGTTCCCCCATTTGTATTTGGTTATTAATTATAATAATAACAATAACTAAAATCTTATACTTTTTGATAATTGTTAAATATACTTCTCAATTTTATAGAAATTAGTTAAAGAGTTTTCAATTTCTATAAAATGTTGTTAATGAGTTGATTAATAACAATATTTATTAATTTTTGGTAATTTACTAACCGTATTTATTAACTTTTGGTAATAACACTACTTAATACTCATTGAATATGGGTGGGATTAAATATTAACCGTATTTAACTATTTATTAATTAATATGAATATTTTAAATGAGGGAGAGTGGATATAGATTGGGGGGTGCATTTTAGGAATTGATTAGGGAATGTGGCAACATGATACTTTCCTATTAGTTTAAATGAGATACCTTAGGTGAGAGATTATAGGAATATTTTTAGGTAATTGGGTGACATGGCTTAATGGGAGTGGTGGGAAGGGGAGAGGAGAGAAAGTCAAAGAGAATGCAAGGTGGGGATAATGGAGCAAGGAGAGGCATGGTGATAGGGACTCGTGCTTTGTTAAGTAAAAGTTAAACAATAGAAATGCATAGGAGTATATAATTGTTTTATATTTTAATTTTTAATAAACAATCATATCAAACGCAACCCGAGTTGGTTGGTTTTCTAGCATTTCAGATCGGCTTTGGTTTAATAAATATATATTAATATTTTATATTTTAAATTTAATCATTTTATACGGGAAAGTAGGAAAATTCCCATATTTCTTAGTCTAAAATATTTTATATCATAGATTTAATTTTTGTAATTTAATTTTTAATAATATCATTGTAATTTATGAAATTTAAAGTTAATTTTTAAGTTTAAATCTTTTGGACAAACAAACTAAACCAAAAATAGGCCCAAATCGATACAACCTGAGTTGATGGGTTTTCACTAATGGTCAATCGGTTTCAAGTAACAAACTACGGACTTGACCAGATCGATTTGGTTGGCAAAACAGCCTGCAACTAAACTGAACAAATCATTGAACACTCCTAATTTCAACTAAATTTATATTCTAATCTCTAATAAAAAACAATAGCTTAATCTCCAATAATTATTGAAATTTTATAGCAAACGTACACAATCATTGAAAATAAGTTTATAATGAAAATATAATATATATATATATATATATATATATATATAATAAAAATGCAATAATTACAAAAATATAATAAATACTGAAAATATACTAAATTAGTCAATAAATAGTGTAATCTCAAATAACAGTTTAACCTCTAATAAGTATTAATCTATAAATTATAAAAATATATAATTACTAAAAATAAATTTATAACAAAAATACAATAAATACGATAAATTAAATTTCAAAAGTCAAATAATAGTTGTTTAATCTTCAGTAATTATTGATAGTTTTCTATTTAGTAACAAAATAAAAATAGATTTATAAATAATTATTGAAAGCATATTCATAAAAGAACAATAAATAATTACTGAAAATAAAATAAATATTAATTTTAGTATATAAATATATAATGAATATACACTATTATTGTAAAATTATTACTAATCAATATAATTTTGTTGATAGTTATTTTCTATAATTATTAATTGATATAAGTGAAATTAGTTTTTTACAATATTATTTAGTTATTGAAATAATATTTTTATTTAAATTCTTAAAATATTGATTATTTATTGAATTTAATAATCCATAAAATTATAATTGTACTATTATTATATAATTCGTTATTAATTTTGTAAAATATTAAATTATTATTTATATGAATATTATGAATTCTATTATAATTATTTTTCTTCTTTTAATAATTTTTTAAATTTATTACATAATTTCGTTATTTTAACTATTTAAAATTTTGTCATGTTAAATATTTAAAATTTTTCATTATTTGAATTTCATTTATTTTAATGTTATTGTGCATTATTAAATATTTTGTTATGTTATTTAGATATTTTTAATGTTTTGTATTTTGGATTTTTAGTTATTGAAATATTTAAATAATGTTTTATTTTATAATGTTAAATTTTTAATATTTGAATTACATTTAAATTCAATAATTTGTAAAATTATAATTTATATTGTTATTACATAATTTCATGATGAATTTTGTAAAAATATTGAATTACTAATAATATGAACATTATTAAATCTATTAGTTTTTTGTGTTTTGAATAAATATTTTAAATTTATTATATAATTTCGTTATAACATTTAAATTTTGAATTTTTTTAATTGAAACTTTCTTTAGATAGGTGTAGATAAAAAGTGGGGGAGAGGGTAAATAGGAATTAGAGATAGTTTAGGAGAGAATCTCTCTACTAAATTTGAGATAATTTAAGAGATAAATAGGAGTTAGAGATAATTTAGGAGATAAATAGGAATTAGAGACAATTTAGGAGGAAGTGGGGGAAAGTGGTGCCACTTGGCTAAACATTAGAAAAGCAAATCCCTCTTTCTTTATGGTTTTTAGATATAGTTAAGCATATATGATTTCCTTATTGGTTTAATGGGTAATTATGTGGAATTAAAAATAAATTAAAAAATTAAAAAAAAAAACAGAAAATTAGGAAGGGGGTTTGAAGCAAGGAAAGGTATGGTGACGTAGACAGACCAATTTTAATATATATATATATATATATATATATATATATATATATATATATTAGTAAGTCCTTTTGATTGTTTTGAATTGTAAAATAAAAGTCCAAAAGTTAATGACTACCTTTTTTCTGTTGTATTAAAAATCTTGTTTATTCTGGCTTACAGTTATGAAGTTTTTTACTCCATTATATTTTTTCTCTAATATGTAATGGAACTTCCAAATTGCAAGGTTTTGAAAAGTTGGTAATAAATTAACTGGTTCATCCTTAATTGTGTTTTCATGAGTTGGATTTATGCCTATCCAGGCTTGGTACTGTCATCTTTCAATACGTTGTAATTTGTAAATCTTTTTCTCTTCCTATATTCTTACCTTGAGATGAAGTTCTTTCTGGTCTATATTTGATAAGAATTTTCTTGTATTGTAGGAAAGGTCGCATATTGTGTGACTAAAGAAAGTTTGATGGATCGCCTAAATACTGATATGCATGCAGCAAGCCTTTCAATTAAAAGAGACTGCAGGTTAGAATACATCTTATCAAACTGCTTTGATTTTGTTGATCATCTGAATCATTTGTTAAAACCTAAAATATAATGACACTAGTTTTCAAAGGACTGAAAAACCTTTATTGTCAATGATCTATATGCTGTATTTTCAGGGTTATTTTGATCATTCCAGTTTAATTTTACAAGTCATATAAGTTTCAACTTTCAAGTAGGGTCATGTCTAGGGGTATTTTTGTCCAACCAACTATTTAATATTGTTTTGATGGTTTAGAATAAAAGGAATTAGTGATTAGGATTCTTTTTAGTACGGTTTGAGTATATGACATTTTAACTCTGGTTTTCAGTCATCAGAAACGATCTTAAATTGATTTTCAATGTTCAAGAAAAGGACATGAGCTGTTTTGGGTTATTCAAGAATAGGAACTCAAAACTTTCTTTCTATTTTACTTGGTACTTTCTTTTCTCTAACTTACCTTACAGAAAAAGCAGGATTCTGCAATCAAGGGGGTAGATTCCTTAGGCCATAAGGCAATGCAAGGTAACAGGAAATTCCACCCTGTTACCTAGGCACCCACCTAAGCTTCGTAGGTGACGTCTTTTGACAAAGACCTAAAATCTTCAGTATATGTTTCTATGTTCCTATAACTGTGTTACAATAACAGTATAATTGATAATACAAAGATAAAATGGAAGTGTCTTTTGACAAGAAAACATGTCTGAAAAAAATGAGTGTGGCAGAAATGCATGTGCTGAAATGGATGAGTAGAAAAACTAGGAAGGATAGGATCAGAAATGAAATCATTCAAAAAAGCCTAGGAGCAGCTCCAATCAGTGATAAAACGAGAGAAAGTAGGCTAAGGTGGTTTCGTCATGTGAATAGAAGACCATCTACACCTGTAAGAAAGAAGTGATTTGTTGCATGTTCAATGGGCTGGAAGGGCTAGGGGCAGACCAAAAGGGATATTGGTCGTAGTAAGAAATGATTTAAGTGCTCATAATTTAACAATGGATATTGCTAAATATAGCCAATGAGAAACTGATCACAACCAGCAAAAAACAAGTTGCTAAATATTAATTAGATTGTAAGAGTATAAGCAGCAATTACAAGAAAAGGATAGAAAACAAGGTAACAAAAACAGGACCTTGTTCTAAGCTACAATATATTAAACACCAATTAACGAGTTAAACAAGAAAGGGGGTAGATTCGTTGTTATACACATCGAGAGCAAAAAGAACAATATTTTGGGGTGGAGATAAAATCTTGGTAAATCATGTATACAAATTAAGGCACCTGCTTAGGTAGATTCCTTACAGCCTAAGCAGATGCCTAGTACACACAAGGCAGGTATTTTATGGATATGCATGACAATGGGTTGCCTTAGCACCAAGAGAACCCAGTAGCCTACCTGGGCACCCAGCTAGATGACACCTTTTATCATGGTCTACCCAAAGGATTTTGACAATGGAAGCAGAAACTCTTTTTTTTTCTAAAAGGTGCAAATAATTTCATTAAACCAAACGAGGGAAAGAGAGATCCCTCCCATAGATTACAATGGAAAAAAGGGCCAGAGGTCAAAATACAACAAACTGATCATCCCATAAGATTCTTTGCCACTGAGATCTACAAATAGAATATGAAAGACCTATAAACTCCTTGTGAACAGCTGCCCATTTGAATAGACATCTCTCCATCTGCCCAATCACGGCCTCCCTAGGGGAGCTTGAAGCATGAAATATTCTCTGATTTCTCTCCAGCCAAATCTGCCAACAGATAACCAAGGGAACCAACTCCCACAAAACAGAGCCTTTCCTACTGAATAATTTAACAGGCCTATCTTTAGAAGAAGCACTCTTATTAGAATCTGAAATTGAGTTTTCCTTTGTGCCCTTATTACATGCATTAGCATCTCATTAATTTCCGAGTTTTATTGTTTTCATGATTACATTGCCTTTCAGTGATAAGAAAAGGGCCATTACCCAATGTTGGTCCCAGTTATCTGGGGTCGTGGGAGGGATAGACTGGATACAGAGTTGGGATCTCCTGCCAACAAAATACGTTCCAACACCTAGGGGTGTCAATTGGACTGGATTTGGTCCAATCCGATCCAGTCCAATGTGAGTCCATTATAAATGGACCAGGTCCAATCCAGTCCAATGATTATTTTGGACCATTCTGGATCAGTACAATTCTATGTCTGGACCATTCAATCTGTTCAAATTCGTTTTGATTTAGATTGGTTTCAACCCAAACCTGGTCCATTGACACCTATATTCTTATCTTATATAAATGGACCAGATATTGGTTTAATCCAACCCAATCGAATATAAATTTATTACGGATGGACCAGGTCCAATCCAATCTAATAAATATTCTAGATCGGATTGGTCCAATCCAATATGCCTTGTTGGTCTGTCCAATCCGTCCAAATTGATTTTGGACTGGACGGGGTCCAATCCAAAACCGGTCCATTGCCACCCTTACCAACACCCTACCAACAAGATCTGGCACCACACATCTCACCTTGAGACTGGGATTCACCATAAAAGTGGAACTGACATGTATGAGATGTGTGGTATCAGATCATGTTGGGAGGGTGTGGGGACTTACTTTGTTGGCAGGTGTCCGGACTCCTGGATACAATCCTAACCTCTAGCAATTTTTTTTTTTTTTTTTTTTTTTTTGCACCAAGTGGCTGCTCTCAGACTTGAACCTGCATTTTCACACTTGCCAGCCCAAAATTTTACCATTACACCAAGCAACGGCCCCATTTTTGAATGATAAGTATTTTATGTATATATTATAAGTAACTGGAATGATTCACAGGGTCTTGACAATTCACGGTTCCATGGATGAAATTGTGCCAATTGAAGATGCCTTGGAGTTCTCAAAGATCATACCTAACCACAAATTGCATGTGGTAGAAGGAGCTGATCATGCGTACAGTTCACATCAAGATGACTTGGCTTCAATTGTATCAGACTTCATAAAGACGGGTCTGCAGCAAGACAAAGATGTGCCAAATCATGTACAACTCCCCAAGGGAAGATAAACTTATCCTATCAAGATTCCAATATTTTTTTTTAATGCTAATAGAAGTATTAATCTGACATTCAAATTGATATTGAGAGCTATCGATAGTTATGCATCCATTTGGAACTTTTCCACTGATATGACCTAACCATTGGAAAATTAAAATACTAAGTTCGGTTTCTCATCTATAAAATAAAATTATTTTATTTTAGTGCATATTTTCCTTTTCTGTGCCAAAAATAAAAGATCACTCCAGGTAGAAGTTGCACAACACAGACAGCAAAGAATAGAAACTTCCCTTGAACATAGGCCATGATGCAGCTCCGCTTGTTGATTTGTGCACCTCGCTGATTAAAGTGTCCAATTTTTGGAATTAAGGACAATTTTTCTAGCAAAGGGTATGTTGGCAATTTAAAAGGTACAGCGTTCAGTCTGGGGCTCTGGCCAATGATTTGTACCAATGTTTTTAACCCGCCGTTGACTGGGACGGCCAAACTGTCCCAATCATTGCCCGACCATATTTCTGGTTCCGGTTTTACTAAAACCCATCTTTTAATAAAAAACCATTGACCAAGTCAATAAACCATTGATCCGGATAGTTGAACCGTCAACTGAACAACCCGGTTATTAACGGGTGATGGTTAGGTTTAAATTTTTTTAAAATGCCGGTCATGTCTTAACCCTTTGCCTGACCCCAACTCTCTTTTATTTTCATTCTCCTTTTACTTTCTTTTTACATTTTAGGGGTTTTACTGAGAAGAAACGAAAGAGGAATTTCCGTGTTTCAAATAGGGATCCCACCATCTTTGAATGAGAGATTTAGCGCTGGAAACTACAGTGTTTATTTACGGCTGACTTGCAATTGAATCTGCAGTTTTGGAAGGTTTTGCTGAGAAGAAATGAAAGAGGACTTTCTGTCTTTTAGAAGAAGAGAACAGAGAGATCCCACCATTGTTGAATGAGAGATTTAGCATACAGTGGTTATCTCCAAGGACTTGCAATCGGATCTAAAGTTTTGCACATTTTACATTCAATGTTTTAGCCTTTTTGTCGGGCAAGTTTTAACGTTTAATTTCATTTTCTAGTACTCATAACTCTTAGATTCTAATTCTAATATACTGTGATTTACATTCAAACAGCAGCCTTTTCATTCTAGTCTGTATTTTCTTTTCCATTTTTTCTCTGTTATTCTTTAGTGATCTGATCATTTAACGGCTGCAAGCCTCCAAGTCGGCAATCCTTTTGACTTTGGATAATTGGAGCTTCAAGTTTGAAGTTTGAACACGGAAAATTTTTATTTTTCAGAAATTCTGTTATCTCTTATTTTCTCGTCTGAAATTCTCTTATGTTTTCGAGAATGATATTCCTGAATTTCTTTCATATTCTGAAAATGTCATTTTTTAAGAATTATTAGTGGTATTTTCTGTATTTTTTTTGCTTTTCTCATGAATTTTTTTGGCTATTTATATATGCTTTTTTTTGTTATTCAAATTGGCTTATATATATATATATATATATATATTTAGGCACATATTACATCTCTTATATATGTATAAATATATTATATGTCTACATATATATTTTATCTTTTCTAATATTTTTAATTATGATGTCACAGCCTGACCCATTCAACTCAGACGGTTGAACCGGTGAGTTGAATTGGCAAAAACGATTCAGCCTTCGGATCGGTTTTTAAAACATTGATTTGTACCATTATGCTATCAAGAGAAACTGAGACAGCGCCAGCATAAACCATTGGATAAATTTGTTAATCACGCTTGAAGGAATCTTGAAACAATTTATTGTTTTCCACTTTGCATCTTTATCAAGGTTCAAAGTATTGACACTTATTGGCCGATACCGTTCCAGCACTCCTCCGATACGCCCCTACAGTGGGTGTATCGAGGGGTCTGATTGGTCTAGGGATGGAGAAGACCTAAACCAGCCCCCCTGAACCGGTTGCAAAAATAAAAAATAAAAAAAAAACATATAAAATAGGGTATCGATTTGTTCGATACGCCCATACCGGCGTATCGGGTGTATCGATATTTTGAACATTGATCTTCATATTCATTTCAAGACATTTATTGAGTGGCATTATGCATTGGGGTCTGTTGTGCTGCGATTATACTATTAATAGATACAATATACTTATAGTTTAAAATGTAGTTGGCTACATGAGACTCCTCAATCCCACATTGCTTCTTATTCACTTTAAAATATCAGTGGTGGCCATGAGATGAGTATTTCGCGAGCTATTCGAGCTCGGCTCATGAAAAGTTTGGCTTGACTCGGTTTAAATCGAACTCCGAGCCGAATTCGAGCTTGATATATAGGCTTGCTTGCTAATTGAACCAAACTCGAGCCAAGTGAAGCTCGGCTTGTGAGGCTCGTGAGCCTAGTATTAAATAAATAATTTTTATTACATACATACATATAAAAATATATATAATAAATAATTTTATCATATATAATAATATTTTTATTTTTCATGTATAATAGTAAATAATTTTATAATTCTTATTTTCTTGTATGTAAATAGTAATAATTTTTATAATTGTTTTTGTATCTATAATATTAAATAATTTTTATTATTCTTAATTTTTGTTTAGAAAATAAAAAATAATTTTATACATATAATTTTTATTTTTCAAAAAGAACATGGCTTATAGTCGAGCTCAAGCCGAGCCAAGCTCGAATTTGCGAGCTATGAACCGAATCTAGCTCGAGCTTAAGTCTCTAACTTGAATCGAGTTCAAACTTAAGTCTCTAACTTGAATCAAGCTCAAGTTCAAGCTCGAGCCTGATACTATTCTTGTGAGCTGATCTTGAATAGCCAAATATTTGACTCGACTCGAATCCACCCCTACTCTCAAAGTCACAATCAATTCAATTGACAAAATATAATATGGGCTTCTTTATTAACACCAATCAGTTCTAGGAGACTTTTGGTTCTGTGTTTTCATTATGCAGTTTTGTGTTTTTTATTATTTACCTATTTTTGAGAAAACATTTGTACATGGAGTTGTTTGGTTCACCATATATGAACCACGTCAGCCATTATACCTGAAAATGTTTCAAGAAGAGTTTGGCTTCAGTATTCACAGGACCGTACTCACATCGCTCACACAGTCCCTTACAGCCTTGCATTGATCTCGATGCATCAATGCAAGGCTGTAATATAAGCACAGTCTACTGAAGGAACCCAGATCTCCTGCCCACGTTAATCACAGTCACACATGGAGAACATCTCATCCTCTGTATAGTATTATGCAGGGGGAGATGTTTCCAATTCATGGGGGGTAGTGTATTGTGGGTAGGCGTGGGCAGGAGATCCAGAGTCCTACTGAAGCTGAAAAAAGATAAATGACATTTTCTAAGATGGGCCTTTTTTGAGGAAACGTTTTTTTTTTTTTTGCCGTTTTCTCAGAATCTGATATGGCTCTAACATAATGCCATTTTCTTAAAAAACAGTAATAGAACCAAACACCACCTTATTTATCTGTTGTAACCATTTCAAGGAAATCGATCTCTCTAAAGAGAAGCTTTGCCTTCCTAGAGACCTGATAATCCATTCCATGCAAACTAATTAAGAAATATGTATGACGGAGTCAGAACAGAAAATGTTGTCCTTAAAACTTGAAAAACTCAATCTTTTACGTTTCATGCGTTTGGTGTGATCCAGTGAATAGGTCCTGAAATTGAATAACAATTAAAAATACACATAAGCCTCTCTCTCTCTCTCTCTAATAACAAAAGTTGTATTATTTTATATGCATTAGAGGGATGCCTTCTATCATCCCGATGTTTTAAAACCTCCAACCATGTGTGTATCGGCTCCATGCATATCCAGGTGCACCAATTCAGTCTGTACAGTATATCCATATTTTGATCCTTGGTATGCATTATACAAATAGAAATCATATATAGAACCATCGCAAAAAGACAAAAAACTTACATAACCCATATAAAGGCAATAAGAGCAACGCTCAAGGGAGATAGATGGGGAAGAAAATAAGACTGAGATCAAGCATGAGATCTTGTTAGCATTCATCCACTGTCCTGTGTCTACGGAAAACCCAGAACTGGTAAAATATTGGAGAAGTGATAAACCAAGGAAAAGTAAGAGAACCCATTAGGTACACATCTGTAAATTCGATGAAAAGATGGCCTACACCTGAAGCTTTACTTAAACCACTCGATCAAAGGAAATTTTAGGAGAAAAAAAAAAAAAGAAAAGAAAAGTAAGCAATATAAAGAGGCAAATAACACTTTCCATCACACAAGTCGCCAAGGATTGACCCTCCACCAGGAAAAACATATTATGGTCAGGCGAACGTAAACTGTTGTTTTAAGTATAAAATACAAACTTGATCTGAAAGAGGTAAGGTGAAAAATTGGATCACCACCCAGACAACCACGCACGAGAGATCTCCCAGCAGAGAAAATACCCCCAAACTGATTCTCCAACAATATGTAAACCTCAGGTCAGAAACCATGGTGAATAGGCATGCAGCTCAGATAAAATAATGAAATTTCTTGTTTGACCAATGTAGTTTCTGCCAGTACATGCAGGTTGGAACCATGCCATATGTTTACGCGTTGTATGTCAAACAAAATAATGTGTTCAGAGTAATTATGATTGCTCTTTAGTAAACATAAACTATCGTGAGTTTTATTTCCATTTGTTTGCGTTTAAGTTTTAGGCTTAGAGTTCAAGCATAACAAAATCATCCCAACCAGCTTGGTTAAAACCCTGGTATACGACATCCTCATCCTACAGATTAATGCTTATAATCAAAAGAGACAATGTTAAGGCTGCTTGCTAGCATCATTTGATTCCCGTTTAGATCCTGCCATAGCTGCAGTTGCTGCTGCTGACATGGCAGCAGCTGCAGCCCCCAACTTTGCTCCACCTGCAGCCTTGATTGCACCAGCCACTTTTGCAAATGCAGCTATCCCTCCAACTAGAATAGCCCTCAAGGCAACTGTGGGCTTTATTTCCATTTTTGGTACCTGCAATCACCAATACCATATCAAGGTTGAAAGGATCTATACCTCAAATTCAATAAATTTCAGGCTTTTTTTTCCTTTTTTTTTATTGGGGGGTACTGGAATTTCAAGCTTAAAACTATAAAAAATGTACTAATGTAGCCATTTTAAAGCTTAATGAAAATGATGCATAAACGTATTCCAAGGAAACCAATTTAAATGCCACAACAGTACAGCAGGATCCATTTAATTAAAATGGGGCAATGTTTTCATCAAAAAATAGGAATCACTTCATTGGTGGAGATAAAAAAAAATACAAGTGGCAAGGTGCCACCAGTCATAAAATAACAAAATCCACTACATAAAGAAAAAAAAAAGTATCCCAGAAGAGGATAGCCAAAATAAAGTCAGTACCTAGGGATGACAATTTCTACACTACCCGGTGGTACCCGCCGCCGTTGGGGCGTTTTTATTTTTTTATTTTTTGCTTGAAGGATGGGTTTTGGGATTCTATAATCCGTACAGGTATGGGTACGGTATGGTATTAGGCTAAACCCAATCCTACCCAACCCACGTATTGTTGGAAAGCATATAATTTTATGTATTAAGTGTTGAATTTAATAATATTTTGAATTTTATGTGAAGGTCAATTGATAACTTATGTGTTTTTTACGTCTTAATCAAATAATTGGAAAAATTGTTGCTTGTTTCTATTATTTTACTTATTTATTACTTATATATACAAGAAATAATAGGAAATTAGATGCAGGTTCTAAATCCAACCCACCCCCTACCTATGAATGTGGGGAGGATAGGGTCGGGGAGGGTTTTGCATTTTCATGTGTTGGGAAGGTTTGGATTCTCAAAATCCAACTTGCTATGGATTTTGAGGCGGGTACGGCATATATGTTGGGAGGTTTAGGGAGGCAGGTAGGGTCTAGAATTTACAAAACTCGCCCCATTGCCATCCCTATGAGCATCAAATATAAAATTGGAGATGGTAGGAGGATCAGATTCTGGTGAGAATGAGATCCCTGGACCGGTGAGAGCACTCTTAAAGAGCTGTTTCCTGCTTTGTTCAGTATGGCTACTGACGAGGCATTGGTAGCTGACACTTGGTGAGGTGGGATAACAGCATTTGCTGGACTCCATCCTTCAGAAGGGATTTCAATGACTGGGAGATTCAGATGGTTGAAAATCTATTCACTATACTCCAAAATCAGGTTTTAAACTTACAAGTTCAAGACACAAGAGTATGGAAGTGGAACAAGTCAGGAGAGTTCACAGTCAAATCTTTTTACAGCTTTCTAGTGAGAGAGAATGAAGTCCATATCCTAGCCAGGCTAATTGGGGGACAGTGGCACCCTCAAAAGTCAAGTTTTTTGTATGGGTAGCAGCTTTAGAGAAGTGCCTCTCCAAAGAAATGTTGCTGAAGAGAGGTTTCATCTGCAATGATCTTAGATGCTGTCTTTGTAATGTGGAACTGGAATCAGTTAGGCATCTGTTCCTGCATTGCAAGTTTGTTTCAGAAATTTGGAGCTACTTTTTGAAGGCCCTGAATTTAAGTTGGTGCATGCCTGTCTCAGTGAAAGCCATGCTGGAGGAATGGCACATATCTGGGTTGACTAAGAAAGGGAAAGTCTGCTGGTCCTCCATCCCTTTGGCAATTCTATGGGCTGTGTGGCTGGAAAGAAACAACAGAACTTTTGAACACAAGGCTTCCATTGAAGCTGAGGTCATCAATACGGCTGTAAGGTTTATGAGGAGTTGGTTGTGTACACATACTGTTTTTAAAGATGATATGTCTGATTGTACTTTTTTGAGGATATCCTTTTTTAGAGGTCCAACCTGATAGATTTTTGTACAGCTTCTCATTGTACAAAGGACCTTTTACTTTAATACAATTATACTTTTCCTTTTCTCAAAAAAAAAAAAAAAAAAAAAACACCTTGGTCCTTGCCAAGTTATCTGTCAATGCATCTATGGACCCTGGTGGCACCATTTGACCTTTGGTATAATTGTTATACTCTGCTAACCCTAGGGTCAGAATTTTTTTTTATCAGCAAAGGAGAATTTTATTTGAATTTAGAGTTAAAATATAGTTTTACAACTTTGTGTATGGGATTAGTGCTCCCACACTATTACATATTTCTGTCCCTCTTTACATTGCAGCCCAAAACAATTGCTGCCTCAAAGCCCCTCGTTTAGCAAGATAATTAGCTAGCCCATTTGCAGTCCTAACCCATTTGAATTCTGCCTCTACCTCCCTTGCAGCCATTTCCACTTCCTTTATCATTTGTTTGAAAGTCCACGGAATACTTCTATTGCTTTTAGCCCAAGAGATGATCACCTTGGAGTCCCCTTCAACCTCAATATGCCTCATTCCTAGTTGCTTAGCTATCTCCAGTCCTTGTAGCAATGCCATTAACTCAGCTTTTAGAGAGTTGCCCATGCCAATCGGTCCAGAGAACAAAGCTAATATTCTCCTTTCAGAAATTTTGATTACTCCCCCGATACTTGACAGTCCCAGATTTCCAAAAGAGCTTCCATCAAAATTCAGTTTAATTCTGTTGCCATCTGGAGGTTTCCATTCCATCCTTACTCACTCTTTCACTCTTGAAGATTGTGTTACTTTTGTCCAAGATCTTATAATGTCTATGACTGAAAAGTCTTGAAAGATATGCAAAGATCTTACCCAATGAGCTACTTTAACTTTAATTGTGTTGACTACCTCCTCCCTTGTTCTACTCTTGTCCAAGAATATTCTGTTATTTCTTTCTTCCCAAATCACCCAACAAATAGCTGCCTTTGTAGCTTTCCACATAACCTTCCTTCTTTTCTTTGGTTGACTGAAAAAGTCTCGGTTGAAAAGTCCTACCACATCTTGAGGGGAAACCCACCTACAACCAAAGAGAATACAAAAAAAAAAATTCCCAAATGCGATGCACAAAGGAATAAGATAATAATAGATGTGCCAAGGTCACACCACTTTCCTTACAAAAGGACATGTGAGAAGAAAGGCAAGCAAAAGGCCTTCTTCTCTGTAGCATACCACAAGTATTAACCTTACCAAGGAAAATTTCCCAACAGAAAGCTTGAATTTTTGGGAGGATAGGCTTACTCCAAATTTCTTTCACAGGGAAATCCCCAACCAGGATGTTAGGTGAGGCAAGAACACTAAAAAAGGAGGAACAAGAGAAGAGGCCATTTGAGGAGCCTTTCCAAATTCTAGAATCTTCCTAGGATGGGTCCAAATGAACTTGACCCATTACATTCAACAATTGGACTAAAGAGGCACATTTATTTTCCCTGAGGTCCCTTCTGAAACCCAGATTCCAATTGACCCCATTTGGGCCAGAATTTCCCAAAACGCTTACTGTTTCCCCTAGGGTCAGAATGACAAATGCACAAGGCTAAGTTCATTAAATCCATCTTTGTCATTACTTATGCTTTTCTTTTTCTTTCTTTCATAGTTGAATTTTGATGGATAGATGCATTGAATGGTGAATCTTCACCAGAGAGGAGGATAATTCTTATCTACCACAAGCTTAAACCATAATAATTACAAGAGTTCACATCCATACCACTGGCTTTGCCTCACTAAAGTTGGCAACTAAGTTTAATTGTGCATCACAACATTAAGTCAATATCTAACCAACTTATCATTGGTGGAACAGGTTCTTCTATCCCTTCCAAATGCAACCTAACAATTAAAGCCTATAATAAATTATATAAATTCACCCATCCCATAGCATGTGATGGAACAACTGTAGTAATGAAGCTCAAATGCTTGAAAGTTGAATTCTCCAAGAAACTTGCCTCATGGAAAAGGATCTCTTGGGTGGAAGAATACCTTTGATCAAGTCAGCTCTTTCCAAACTACTACTCTATTTCCTTTCTGTTCTTATTTCTTAAATATCCCAGTATTGATAGCTAGCATGTTTAATAATAATAATAATAATAATAATAATAATAAAGAAGCGTATGGTCATCATATCACTACCGTCATCATCACTTACCGTTATCACCACTATTAATCATCACCATCATCACCTACTGCTTCCACCCCACTTTGGTATCAAAGCCATGATCCCTATCTACCCTTCATCTCTTAAACCCTCTATGCTCTATCTCCCATATTGACCATACGCTTGTTAACATTTGAACCTGTCTCTACCTAACTTAGATCTTTGGACACTAGTAGGTACCCTAGAAGACTGTAGCTTCTTCGGAGATATCACTAGGCTAGAACCCCAGTTGGACAGCCTAGACACCTGCCATTTTTACCAAGGCTAGAACCCTTCGAGCCAAGGTCGTAGTCGCATTTCCGCACGTTCCACCACTTCTCCATTCATTTCCAATACTGATCATGAAACACCATGAGCAGCAGGATGTTGAGGTCCAGAATTCGAAGTGAAAATTTTGATTTGCCCGTTCCTAGTCGTCATGGGAAAGAAAGGCAGAAATAAGAAAGAGATTATTCTTGAGAGCTTGTCCAATACCACCAGTACCAGAAATGCATCTCCTTCTACTTGTCTTATAGTTCAAAGGCTTTATCAGTCTTTGGTTTCATTGCTGCTTGTTTCGGAATCTACAACAACAAACACAGGAAAAACTTCGAGCGTAGCTACTGGCTCTGCGGGATCCGCTGGGTATCAAACAGCTTGTTTCGGTCGAAGAAAGTGAAGGCCGTGGAAGTTGACTGACCGTATTTGGTGAAGTAAAAATATAAGATGAAGTTATTTAGGACCTCCTCTAGTTCTCCCAAAGACTAGTGAAAGTAGTAGCAGAACATCTTTAGCCAAGTCTGTCTATAAAAAATATGGAAGAAGTAAACTATGATAATATAGAAAAATCTTTACACAACTGGACTATCCCAAAGATTGCACCATCCGAAATATACAAAAAAGGAATATTCAGTTTAAAAACAGACCTAAACATTAGGATTGTAGAAAGAACGATTTCTCTAGGCAACAAAGCAAAAAGGTTCTCCCTAGTAGATAAGAAGATAATAGAAACTTATAAGAAACGAAGTGACTGTAATTTTATATATTTTGGCTTAATACAAGTCACCATTAAACCATTGACTAGAGCAGGTCTACAAACAGCAGCTCTAGCTTGTCTGACCGATTCTAGACATAATAGATTCAATGACTCCTTATTAGGAGTAATAGAAGGAAGCCTCCATCAAGGGCCAATTTACTTCAATGCCTATCCAAATTTTTCTGTATCACTAATAGATCTGGGTATCCATGAAGCCTTAACCTTTAGGATTCAGACCCAAGGTTTCGATATGAAACCAAGATCCGAAAATATATCGTTAGTATACAAGGTCTACTTCAAGACCATGAATACTATCTGTCCTAATACCAGGATCATAGGAAGCAAGGGAATGACTACCCTCTTCCTGACCAATGCTAGGAATAATGTTACGATTCCTAGGTAAATCACTTGGAATGAAGTGAAGATGCCGGAAAGTTGGTCACTCGCTAAAGTAGAGCCCCCGAGTCCTATCGAATCCACTGAATTAGCTTCTATATTCAGTGAACAAGATGGGTTTATAGAACTCAGGTTTAGAAGAGCTTCGACATCCTCACGACCTTCGTATGCCGAATCAATGGATACAAGGAGATCGATAGACCTGACACCATCAAACTATCATATAGCCCAAAGAGAAAACCCATCGGTAAAGTCTTATGAGCCTACAGAGGCAGACTTTGAGATTAATGTGATAGAAACAGAAGATGAGTTCCAATAGATAAAGACTTATTAGGTTAGATTTTAACTCACAACCTTTAAAGAAAACGTGGTTTCTTCAAGAAATTTACCAAGGAAGAAAGAGATCGTATCAGAGAAGCATGGTACGATGACATGATGCAAGTTAAGGAGAATATCCCCTTCTAAGATTGGCTTGTGAAACAAAACCAGTTCATACAACCTCCCACTGAGGAGTTAGAATTATGTGTTACAAAAAAGCTGTCTAAAGCTTGGAAGACAGCAGCAATCGGAAAAATTGTGGAATCAATACATCCACCTTTAGAAGTAGTAAAAATAGGGAAGGACGAGCTAATAACTAGTCCCATAAAAAATTCAACAATAATAAAAGAATCTGAAAAAATTGTGCCAAAACACTGTTCTCAAATAATAGAACAGAACAATTACACGAACATATGCTTAAATGTCTTAGGAAAACAAACCAACAGAATAGAATCTTTATTAAGCTCACTAGAAATCTCTAAATCCAAAGCAATAATCAAAAAGGAAAGACCAATGGTGATCATGCCAAGCTTACTTGAAAATATGAAAATTAAAACAAACCCAATAGATCTATCAAAAATAAGTTATCAAGAATTATCGGATAGATTAATATCCCCCTCAATTTGGGAAAAGGGAGAAACTTCTAAATCTAGTAAAGGCAAAAGGGAAGATGACTTATCAGACTCTAGATCAATAAATCTCTTGGGAGAATATTCAAATAATGAATCTGTAGCAAGAAACGAATCCATCAAAAATTTGGAGATAAATAAACTCTCTTATCAGAGTAAAAAGCCTTATTACTCTAGGCACACCCCAATGGATCTTCTATTCGAAGAGCCAATGAGACCTCAAGTCGGGTATAATTGGAACACCTATGAATGGAACCTAGATGGGAAATCTGAATATTAGATTCATGACATGATAGCACACATGACCATGTATGCTTGTGCCAGCAAATTGGCTAGTAATGATAAAAAGGTGATAGCCACTGTTATCATTGAATCCTTCACAGGACAATTAAAAGGTTGGTGGAATAATTATCTTACAGAAGGAGAAAGAGATTACATCCTTAATGCAGTAAAAAGAGATGAATATAGAGAAAGAATCCTTATTCAAGGATCCCCAGTATCTGATGCAGTTATGAGCCAGTTCATAGGAAATTCGTCAGATATGTGGGGAAGAATAAGAGAACAATTGATAAACCTTAGATGTAAAACCCTATCTAATTTTAGATGGTACAAATATGTATTCTTATCCAAAGTACATAGATTAACCAATTCCAGACAGGATTTCTGGAAAGAACAATTTATTTCGGGACTCCCGCCAATATTTGCAGAAAATGTTAGAAATTACCTTAGGCAAATAGGAGGTGGTAGAATCTTGTACTCCAATTACTCTTACGGATACTTAATCCAAATAGTAAATCAAATAGGATTGGAAGTATGTAAAGACATGAAACTAAAAAGACAAGTTAAAAAAGAAAAACTTAATTCTAAAAGAGAATTAGGAGATTTTTGCTACCAATTCGGAATGGCTCCTGAACCTCCCGCTCCGCAGATGGTTCAAAAGAAAAAGAAAATAAACTTCTACAAAAGGGAAAAGAAGCCCCATAAGAACCCTAAAAGGTTTTCTAAAATCAAAAAGCCAACAACCCCAACTTGTTTTAAATGTGGAAAAACAGGCCACTATGCTAATAAATGCTTTGAAAATAAAACCACCACTAAGAAACTTAACGAGTTGGAAGGAAGGTGAGCCACAGGTCTCAACAAGATTCCCGACCTCCTACAATACAGGATTTATGGGAAGAAGTCAAATCTACTAAAAAGAGAGCTAAAAACCTTCAAATTAAGGGTTGACCAATTGGAAGCCGAAAAATTCTGGGAGGATCAATCAGAAAAATCACCGGAACAGGTTTCCACTGAATTTGTCGAAAACGATGAAGAGTTTATATACTCTATAGAAGAAATTAAATACCAAAAATGGTATTCTAGGATTACCATTAGAATCAAAGAATACAATATCTCAGTGATAGCCTTAATAGAATCAGGCACAGGCATTAATTGTATTAAAGAAAGAATTGTGCCTTACAGATATTTTGAGAAAACGTCCCAACAAGTTAATGTAGCGGATGGAAGAAAACTTGAGATAAAATACAAGATCCCTGTAGCCCATATATGCAACCAAGGAACTTGTCTAAAGTCTACTTTCCTTATGGTAAAAGGCCTAAGATAAGAAGTCATTTTGGGAACTCCATTCTTGTTATCCATCCTTCTTTGCCAAATTGATTCTTCAGGAATCACAACAACAATAGGAGAAATTTTGGTAACTTATAAGTTCTACCAAAAAACCTAGAACTTCAACCATCAACACCTTGAAAGAAAATGTAAAAGGCAAAGTAAAGCTTATAGCAGAATTACAGATTGAAATAAAAGAAAAACAACTAATTAAGCAGCTTAAAGAACCCAAAGTGCAATTAGAAATTGAGAAATTCCAAACAAAGTTAACCCAAGAAATCTGTGCTGAAACACCTAGTGCCTTCTGGCATAGGAAAAAGCATATGGTAGAATTATCGTATGAAGAGGATTTTAGAGAATCAAAGATTCCTACAAAAGCCAGACCAATCCAAATGGATAATAGGTTATTGGAAATCTGTAAAAAGGAAATCCAAGATTTACTAGAAAATGGTCTAATTAGACCAACCAAATCCCCTTGGAGCTCTCCTGCTTTCTATGTAGAAAACGCAGTAGAAATAGAAAGAGGAGTACCAAGACTCCTCATAAATTATAAACCCCTTAATAAAGCCTTAAGATGGATTAGATACCCCATTCCTAATAAGCAGGATCTAATAAACCGTCTATATGATGCAGAGATATTTTCAAAATTCGACCTAAAATCAGGTTATTGGCAAATTATAATAGAAGAAAATGATAGATATAAGACTGCATTCACAGTGCCCTTCAACCACTATGAATGGAATGTAATGCCTTTTGGGCTAAAAAATGCCCCTTCTGAATTTCGAAGGATTATGAACGAGATATTCACTCCTTATACTCAATTCATAATAGTATATATTGATGATGTATTAATCTATTCTTCCTCTATAAAATCCCACTGGAAACACAATATATTCTTTCGAGTGATGAAAGAAAATGGATTAGCAGCATCCGCTAAGAAAATGAAACTCTTTCAAACAAAAATCAGATTTTTAGGTTTCCAGATATCTAAAGGAACCTTATCACCCATCCAGAGAGTAATAGAGTTTGCTGATAAATTCCCTAATGAAATAAAAGATTAAACTCAACTTCAAAGATTCTTAGGCAATCTAAATTATGTAGCAGACTACTATAAAGGAATAGCCCAAGACCGCCGACTACTCGAAAAACAATTAAAGAAAAATCCCCCAGAATGGAATGAACAGCTCACTCAAACAGTAAGAAGGATTAAGCAAAGGGTGAAAACCCTTTCCTGCCTTAACATCCCTCATCCAAAATCTCCAAAGATAGTAGAAACTGATGCCAGTGAAATAGGATATGGAGGAATCCTAAAGCAAAAAAGAAATGGGAAAGATGAGATAGTCCAATTCACCTCAGGAACCTGCAATGATACCCAGAAAAAATACTCTACTATAAAAAAAGAAATGCTCAGCATAGTCCTTTGCATTACTAAATTTCAAAGTGATTGATAAACCAATATTTTACTCTCCAAATTGATTGTAAATCAGCCAAAGAGATTTTGGAAAAATATGTGAAAAACCTGGTTTGGAAACAAATTTTTGCTAGACGGCAAGCTATTTTATCGGTATTCGATTTTGATATTAAATATATTAAAGGATCTGATAATGCTTTGCCAGATTTCTTGACCAGGGAATTCTTACAAGGTTAACTAATTAAAGATGACCAACAGAAGACTTCGTCTTCCTCTAAGTCCTAATTCCAGGCGACCTAAAAGGACTAACGAGTCCATTCCAAGATCTAATTATGAGATCGAAGCAAGCTCAAGGACTAATTAGTCCCCATTAATGTCTCCCTTAATTAGGGAACCATCTCCCACTATGAAAGAGGCTAATTCCAACCAATACCTAACTAATTCATCAGATTCCGTGACAACTATCTCAAGAGAAGAAGCCGCCGCCGTCTCCACTCATGTCAACCCAAAAGGAGCCCTTCAACACCTTGCCCTCTCTATCCTAGATGGGCATCATTTCACTGTTTGCAGACAAAATAAGGATCATAAATATTATGAAGAAATTCTTCTCCACACCGGGTCTGCTCGAATTCAGCATTATTTTAGGGATCCGAATAAGTCTGAACTAGCTTATTCCAAGCTAGTAATTGTTAAATTTATATCTCTGTCGTCTTGGGGCAACACAAGCAAGCCGAAATTTATCACTAAGCCTATTGATAAGAGACCCAAAATATTCAATTACTGAGATTATTAAGACGCTTGGTATAGAGTATTCCTGTTGCAAAATTCTGTTTTCAGGCATTCATGGTTCATCCGGTTCTCTGAAGATTTTCAAGGCCCGTACCCTAACTGGGCATATGTCTGGTGGACTTCTTGGAGAGCTTCGACGATATCTTCCCTCACCAAGAGCTCATGGACAAATATAGAGCCTTTGGAAAAGGAAGAGCTTATCTGGAATATGAGCATGTAAAGCAATTCAAGTTTTTCAAAACCTTTCTTCTCCCCTGGATTCTAAAATGGAGTTATCACTTGGATATCTCTTGGATGCCCCCCAGCTATCGAACGAAAAATTGAAATAAAACGATGGGACAAATTTGATCTTACCGATATCCTCAAGCCTACTGCTGAAGAAGACGACATCTTTCAGTCCATCTTTGAATCCTATGTGGACAAGCTTCAAAGCAAGTTTCCAGACTTGGACCCACTAGAACTCGAAGAAATGTCTTTACTAATGGCTGAAAAGATGAAGGAAAAAAGTAAAGGAATCTCGAAAGACCTCAAGACGGAAAGTGTCTGCTCTCTCATCCTACACCACGGTCGAGACATTGTTTGAAGATTCCATCTCATCTGAAACAGTAAAAGAATTGACAATTGTTCCTAATAGGACAAGAAGGTGATAAGGAAGCATCTCAATAATTAAGATGCCGCAGTAAGAAAAGATAAAAGGTATCTCAATTATAGATGCCTTAGTGATAAAATCGAATAATGGGTGCCTCTCTAGAAAGCTCGGCCACCGCTATATAAACCACTCTCCTCCCATAACAAGAGTGCAAAATTTTGGGTGTAAAATTCATAAGTCCTCTAGTCTTATTTGAGTATTGTTTTCTGAGTGCTTTTGAGTTGAGTGTTGTATTTGTGAGAGTGTTTTGTAATCTTTGTAAAGGCATCTACTGTTGTGCTGTGTGTGCTATATCTCTGTAAGTATTGTTAAGATTTCTGATAATAGTACTTTCTGAATACGAATTTTCTCCGAGGATTGTTTATCTCTTTCTTCGAAGTATGGTTTATCTTTCTGCATAACCTTAGTATTCATCTGCATATCTTTACTATTCATCACTCCTTAATATCGCTCTGTTTATATCCTCTCCCCACTTTTGGTATCAGAGCCATGATTCCTATTCATTCTTACTTCATATCCTAAACCCTTTATCCCCTTATCTTCCATATTGACCATGCGCTTGAACCTGCCTCTACCTTACTTAGATCTTTGGTCACTAGTAGGCATCCTAGAACCTTTGGCTAGAACCCAAAGATTGTAGCTTCTTCGGAGATATCACTGGGCTAGAACCCCAGTCGGACAGCCTAGACACCTGCCATTTTTACCAAGGCTAGAACCCTTGAGCCAAGGTCATAGTCGTGTTGTAGGCCGAAGAGAGTGGAGGCCGTGAAAGTTGACTGACCGTATTTGGTGAAGTAAAAGGATAAGATGAAGTTATTTAGGTCCTCTAGTACCCCTGAAGACTCTGGTGAGTGTAGTAGCAACACGTCCTTAACCAAGTCCATATCTATAAAAAATATGGAAGAAGTAAACTATGATAATATAGAAAAATCCTTGCACAACTGGACTATCCCAAAGATTGCACCATCCGAAATATATAAAAAAAGGAAAATTCAGTTTAAAAACAGATCTGAATATTAGAACTGTAGAAAGAACCATTGCCCTAGGATACAAAGTATAAAGCTTCTCCCTAGTAAAGAGTTTACTGTAATTTTATCATTATCATTAATAATAATAATAATCACCTTATCAACTAGAAACCTATATGTAAAAGAAAACAAGATGAGAGATTGGGCTTAGGACAATTGGTGCATGGGAACTGAATGGAAAGTCACTAAACCGATACATAGGAACTATGAGATTTGAAAAGTCACTAAAAGGGTAGTAGTTGGTTTGAAAAAAAAAAATCATGGGCCTTGGAAGTTTAGAAATGTCATAAAATAATTGAAGTACTTGATTGAATAGTAAACTACAAATGACTTTTAAGTGGGCATATAGATCAACTAATGGATTGGCTGACTCATTAGCAAAACAAGGGACAACTAGGTAAGATTTCTTCTAGGGTCAAATCTAATGTAATGGTCAAAAAATGGGTTGAGGCAAACTACCAGCCTCAATTAATGTTTTGACTGGTTGTTTTATTTACTGTATACAATTCATTCTTTTATTCATTTAATAAAAAACATCATCATTACCAATTAAAAACGTGGACACAAAAAACCAATTGGACTCCCATTATGAGCAGCCTATTCATCAACACTTGACCATAAAAACAAGATTCTAAATCTTAGTTTTGCCATAAAATTTTATTATGGGTAAAACCAATCTGAACCCAACTTGACTCACCAAAGCCTTATCCCAACAATATGAATTGGCTGCATGAATCCTGTTTTGCGTTCCACTCATAGCTTCTTTGCATATGTAATGGTGTAATCACACTTTTAGACTTCTGTTTAAATGTTCCTAATAAACTTTTCTGTGGCTTATCAAAAAAATCATTTCTCACTACTTCAACCAATGTGTTCTTTGGTCTTCCCCCATCTATTTTAAAGCCCACAATTTGCACCAAGTCCTGGTTGAAACCAAACCCAGATCTCAAACTTCCATATTTTCATGTGATAAAAGATTGGATTACTTCTCAAGAAGAAAAAAACAAGAGAGAGAGTGATTGCAATCATTACGTAAGACTTGTTAAGAATTATCACATTGTTGGAAAATTTTACATTGTTCAAAATTGAACAGAACTCTTATATTTAGAAAAAAAAAAGAAATTTGTTGTCTAAATTCAATGTAACACAACCTTACCCCAACTACATCAGGTCAGCTACATGAATCATGTTATTCAATTCAATCAAAGGCCATGTCTTACTGTTGTGAAGGGAAGATTAATTTTGCATTATGATATAAGGCAGAAGGAACATGAACATGAGATGATATACATGAATCAACTAGAGATTTAGACCACCAGCTGCACCATTAAAAAAAAGGGAAAAAAACAAACACTAGTAAAGAACTATTTTAAAAAAGAAAAGGAAAAAAAAAACCTCTCAACTGTGGTTTCACCAAATTATCTGCAGTTGAGTTCATCTTTATAGGGATCCACCTAATTTGCATCCTTTTTCTGGCCAAAATTTCTCTAATCTCGTCTAGCAGATGACCCAACTGCTAAGAACTGCTACCGACATTCTTTTTGGCCTTCCCTTGAATCTTGTAGGGCCTGTAACTTCAAACTTATGCTTCAAGCAGTCCCTTTGCACATGCTTGAACAACCTTAGAAGCTTGTTTTGTTCCTGCTTGACCCAATTAAGAAACCTTTTTTTCCTTATATACACACATACAAATATATTTTACTAATGGGTCTCAAGGAAAGATGTGTTGAAATCAATAGCTTGGCAAAAAGAGAGGTGGGTAAAGAAGGTTTACATAGAAGCAGCTCTATGCCAATTTTAGGTCCTGTTCTGCAGGTAAATATGCATGGGAAAGTTGGTCAATGGGTAACTTTTTCCCATTGACCAACTTTCCCATGTTCTTTTTGCATTAAGCAGTGGACCCCATGGTAAAGTTACCCTTACTTTCCTGGGTAAAACTTACCCATCTCCTAGGTGGGGGTAACTTTCCCACCTGGGAGAAACTTTAACAAAACATGACGGGACCACTTTGCCCATTTTAATACTTACTTTTTGTGGGTAGAAATGTCATTTTATTATTTACCTGGGAATCCTGAAAATCAAAAGAACATGGGTAAGTGCACTTACCCAGGTAAGCTGCATTGTTACAAATGAACAAGGCCTTAAAGTTCTTGAATCTTGAGAGGGCATGTTTTGTTGAAAAACCTCTAATGAACACCATGTAAGGGCCTTTTATTCAAAAAATAGAAAAGAGAAAGAAAAGAAACGTATACCCTCAAAAGAAGGCAGTAAGCATATATCTGAATTATAAAGATGGCTTTAGGTGGGGAAAAAATTGCATGTCATTTCTCATCATGAACTATTAAATTCCAGTCCCCTTACCCCAGCTTATACATCCAGAAAATAAACTTCACTCTTTTTCTTGTGTTGGCAGATTCAAGGGAGAACTTTGTTTTCTTGTCCCAACTCTTCGTCAGGTGGCCCTTAATTGTTTCCTCCAGCATATATCTGTTTTTGAGAATTATTGAGAATTGCTGACACAAACTCCCTCCTAACCAACTCTCCTTTTCCCTTCCTATCCTCCATAAAAAGGTCTAACCTCTTCTAAAAGATCTGGAACTGCATTAAGCCCTTTAAAGATATCTTGGGGACCTTTATTTTCTAACCACCTTTTCATATCATTACTTATATAGAGCTCAATCTCCAATATTAGCTCTTACTTGTACTTACCTAGCTCTACATTTCACCTCTCTTGCTTCTCCCTCAACATTTGTCATCTGCAATGAAATGACCCATTCACCCATCTATTTTAAAATAAGGGGCAGGAAAATCTACACACATTGAAAAAATTTGTTCATTCCAAATACACATCTAAAAGCCTGAAAGAGAAAAGCATGGGACTAGTAAAATCTCTCTCTCAATAGAGTAGGCACATGGCATGATATGGATTCGCTAGAAAATAGGAGTTCAATCAGCCAACCATTTGAAACTTGCAATGTTAAGGGCCACATCAATAAACCCTTCTTACTAAAAAATCCCCAAACATTCTCATTGATGAAGACATGCTTTCAGCCTTTCACCCACCTCCTTGACAAACATTCTAAACAGCATTAAAAACCTTCCATGCAGCACCAAGTGCCACTGGAAGAGAACTAACATTAACTCCGAAAAGGCAAATGGATATAGCGCTGAACCTAGAAAAAGCATTGCTACCAAGCCCATGAATGCCATGAAATCATTTGAAATGATTATAAACTGCAGCATCATGCTTCTTCAAGTTATCATTTACTGCAATTAATCAGAATAACGGTGTAACACATGAAAGTCAATCGTATTAAAAAGCGAAACTAAAGGAACAATATCCATTAAACCACCAGGAGCTGTTCTGTGGGTTAAAGATACTTGAATCCTACAAATGAATATCTTGATACCAATTGCGTGATATTGTTTGTAGGGAGCAGAGCAATATCGAAAAGCCCATCTATGACCTATACAGGTGAAAAAACACTTGCAAAATTGAAAGGACAAGGAACTACCTTCAACTTATGTAGAAATTCGAAAAAGAAACCCAAGCTAGAAAACCTTCTTCAGTCGATCCTTTCGTGTGTGTGTGTGTGTGTGTGTGAGAGAGAGAGAGAGAGAGAGAGAGAGAGAGAGAAAAGTGAGCAAAATATGCGAAAAAAGTACAAACACGATCTTGGTTCCTGGAGCTTCGAGCTCTCTGCCCCTCTCCCGAACTGTTCAATCGAGATTATCTACCAAAAAACAAGACTGTTCAATTCTTCTGTTTACCAAAAAAAAAATCGAGATTGAGAGGAGTTCGCATCAGCACCCCACAGCCGGGCGCCCCAAACAATCGAACGCCGACAATTGTCCTCCCGCACGAACTCCTTCCTTCACGCGTGCGGAGCTAACGGGACGGACGTTAGTGGAATTCACGTCTGAGTTTACCCCAGTCACAATACGGAGTACGGACAATGGGGGCTCACCGACGCCACCGTCACCCTTCTCCAATTTTAAAACCTCTCTTAACCCAACCCTATTTGACAGTTGACAATTGACACCTCAGTAGAGTAACTAGTTTTAGAACGAATATACCCTTTTATTCTCTCGACTCTCACGATACACAATAGACAATTTCCCGCGTAAAACCCAGCTCCTTGTATGTCTCCTTGGAGCTGGATTTGGGTTTCACGACGTTGGTTTTCTCCACCAGCAACGAACGATCATTTCCCTCCACCACAGAATCATTGTATTTTGGATGTCTCCGAAGGTTGTGTTTGGTTGCAAATTTACAATACAATTTTATTCTACTTCGATCCTTATTGTACTTTATTTGTTGTGCAATTAAATAAAATAAGGTAAAATTTAAAATAAAAAAAAATAAATCAAAATTTGCACTGTCATAATCTTGCATCTGTAACCAAAGGCAGCCCAGGTTTCAAATTTATATCCTTTCCAACCCTAAAAACGGACAATGATACTACAAAAATTACCCAAAGTTAATGAGAAATTGAATTTCATAGTTTTTAAAACCGGACCGTTAGACTGAAAAACCGGGAACCAGTCCATTTTATCTCAGAATTATTATTTTATCAAAAATCATTAATTTGGTCAATAAACCATTGATTTGGACAGTTGAATTGTTCAAACCGTTCAATAATTTTAGTCATTTTTTATTTTTTACTAAAATAGATCATTCATCGGATTTAAACAGCCAGACCATTTGACCCAATAACCGGACCCTGACCAGTTTGTTGTCTGATTCGATTTAAAAAATGTTGAATTGTACTTTTTCCTTCAAGCAGAAAACGCATGGTGTTGAAATCAAGTTCGGTTCATAACTTTATCTGCTCTTTTATGTATCCGATTGATTAAACACAGATACACCAGTGGTGGAAATAAAATTCAAAACACCGTGTGATCTGTTTTTATTTCCCCTGGCTGGTCAGCTAGTAATTAAGTTCTTTATACTTACGCGTGTCAATTTAATTCATACCTGATTGTTAAAATCCACATTAGTACTCACCTGATTCCCTGCTAGATATAAATCGTATGTAGATTTTTCAACAAAATCGAGTGGCATGATATCGATGGGTTCGTCGTTGTTTTGACGTGAAGCTATGGCAAGTCTCCAGGCTCTCCACGTCATAGTCAATTTGTCATAAGGTAATGCTGTATTAATTTTGATAAAAAAAAAAAAAAGAAAAAGAAAATTTTAAACAGAAAATTCCGCACCTCACGATATCAGCGAGAGACCTCGCCAGCAACAGCAATAATCACGGTAGGTTTGCCAGGTGTCAACCTGGTAAGTTCTCATGGTGGTCGTAGGGGAGACTTAAAATCCAATCCCGCCTGTATCTGGGTTGGGGGATTGTATAGCCCTTGAAAAAAAATAAATCACAGGAGGTCTGAACTTACCTCGCCTCAAACTCAAGCCCAACCGATGTGCTCACGCCACGAAAAAAAAAATTAATGTCACTCGATGAGGGTTTTCATATATCTCTCCTGCTAACAATACATACTTGAACAAGAATTATCCTTGTTTCCATTAAGTTACAGGCAATACAAATCTACTTTGAACAAGAATTATCCTTGATTTGGCTCCCTATTTTATCAAATTTCGGTTTATAGGAAGTGGTGAACTGAACGGGTTTCTAGAGAGATGAATCGTCGTATATGAGTTCGAATTCTGTGGACCCTCCGATTCACAGGAAGCGTGTACCTGCAAATGAAAAATGAGCATGTTATCTTAAGTTATAATAGTGATTTAACGGAAATGCTCTGTTAAGGCTGGTCCAACTAGCCACTAAAAAAGACATAAAAGTGAAAAAATGACAAACCCAACAGCACTTTCTTCTCTCATTCGAACTCCCCTTCTATCATCTTTCATCATCAAACCACAACAGCTCAAGTTGATAGACCGACATGGTGATCGGAGGTAAAATCGTCATCTTGTTCTTCTCTACCTATCAAATGGAAGTGTGTGATATGTGGGTAGAAAAAGAAAATCAGATTCTAAGACAATGAAAAAGGCCAAAATCAATTGGAACGCACGCTCTTGCATTGCCATTGATATATTAGCTGATTTCATGCCTTGTGAGATCAATGTTTTCTGCTCTAGTATTCAGACTTTCAGGTAATCTTTTGCTATCAACTTTTATGTGTCGGGATTAGATCAATCGTAACCCAAACTTCATGTAAATGTGCTACAGCCAATTGCTTCTTAGATTATTCAGTCCATAATTTCAAGCATTTAAGTGCTCTTGGAAAATCTACGTGTATTTAGCGAGGATTGGGGAATTCTTTAAAGCTACCACAAATGAGGGTTAACTGAGAATGTGAGAAAGCAATAAATGGAGGTAACGACGAACAACTGATTGTTTTTAATTGTCCCTAAATAGATTTTCTCTCATAATACCTCAAGTAGCAATCTAGCTTTCTTCATGCCTTCCTTTTCTTCCCCTCAGATGTCAGAGTTCAGCCTACTTAATGATCTTAATTTTTGAAGGTTAGGCTTATTTTACTCCCATAGCAATCAATAGCAGTTATTCATGGTTGTCGGATCAGCCAATGTGTGTTTGAGTTATGGGACACGGCCTTTAAATTTCATAGGATTGTTGTCAGCAAAAATGAGAAGAAGAAGAAGAAGAAGAAGAAGGTGGAGGAGAAAAAAAAGAAGAATTTAGCATTAATCCCTGGTCGTCAGTTTATGCCTTACGTTGAGAGACGATGAGAGGGGAGTTCGAATGAGAAAAGGAAGTATTAATAGGTTTTTATTGTTTTTTGTCTTTTGATGGCAGTTTGAATTAGTTGGGCCATTGTTAACTTAACCGAGCAGCCTCGTTAAACTCTTGTTAACTTACTAAGACAATATGTTCATTTCTTATTGGCAAGTGCATGCTTGCCGTGAATGGAAGGGTCCATAGGATTTGCGCTCGTCGTATATACATGTAAAATATTTGCTGCAATGGTCCCATATAGATACTGCCTTCGGTTACGATATTGATATATTGAGTGTTTTTCTTACTGTTCAAATCCGTTTTATACTTCCAATAAAAAGGACACAATGAAGCTGGTTTGCCCGAGTGGTTAAGGGGGAAGACTTAAGATCTTCTGCACATAAGTGCGCATGGGTTCGAACCCCATAGCCAGCACTTTAATTATAAAGTATTAGTTATTTTTGTTTATTTTATTTTTTTATGGGTACAAATTTTTCTGACATCATGTTTTTCTGGTTTCTTTATAGACCAATAACATCTGAATGGTTTGTGATTTGCTTTTTCCCAAACTTATACAAATTCCTTTTTAGTCTTTCGGAGGCTATTGCTTTCTCCTGTACATATGATCGCCACCTTCTAATTCTTCGATGATAAATAAGTTTAATTGCACCATTTCTGTCAATGGAGATTTGGACATCTCTTCGGGCATCTACAGCCTTTTAATGCCAGATATTGTTGGTAGGGTTGAGTAAAAAACCCAAAAATTGATTGAAATCAAATCAAAAAATTGGTTAGTCAAATTGGTCAGTTTGGTTTCGATTTAGTGTTTATAAAAAACTGAAGATATCGGTTCAGTTTTGATTAATCAATATAAAAAAACTAATGGTTAATCGAATTGATCAGTATACATATATTTCTATATATTTTATATATTATAAATTAATAAATATGCATTATATATATATTAATAAATTTTATTATATATTTATAATATATATTGTAAAAACTAAAAAATCGAAAAATTGATGAGCCGAACTGACTGGTTTCGGTTTAGTTTCAGTTACTGGTTTTCCAAAAACCAGTATTACTAGTTCAATTCAAAAAAATGCCCCACGGTTTAGTTAACCGAACCATGAGCCCCCCTACTTGTTGGAACCCCCATCAGATTGCTCAATTTTTTCAATAGATTGAATGGTTAAATCTTGATGTTTTTTTTGGACCCCTAAATTTACTCAAGTGAAGAAGCAGTCATCTTAAATTTTATTAATTAACCATTATAAAAAGGTAGAAAGATAGACAAAGGGGAGGGCGTAGACGCCAAAACCGAAATACAAAGCACACAACCTTACTATCTCAACTCAGCCCAAAATGCAATAAAAAGAAAAATAAGGCATCATAAACAAACTAAAGCAAGATCACGTGGAATGTTTTGCATTGAGCTGTATTCAAAGAAGTTTTTCTATTGGCCAAGAAGTCCACACATGAGACAATTTTATTTGCATAGGAGAGCTCACTCTCTTAATTTCACGCCAGATATAACTAGACCTGTTCATGGGCCGGGTCAGGTTGGGCTTGGGCCGGGCTTTTACTCTCCATTAACAGAAATATGTTAGGCCCGAGCCCGAGCCCGGCCCGACCAACGAGCCTACAACTTGGGCCCGAGCCTGGCTCGAATTTATTGCGAGCTGGGGCTTTTGGGCACGAGATTAAGCCCGCGGGCCTATATACCTGTTCAAGCCCGTTCTGGGGTCGGGCCACCCGGCCCATGGTCTAGATACAAGTAATTTTACAAGAAACTATGAACTTACAAATATAGATATCAAATAAAGCACTTGTTATCACTTTCAATTTCATCCTCCAATATTCCATGATTGAAGCATAGTGTAATGCTAGAAATTCAACAAAGATAGAAGAGTTGTTACCATTATAATTATGAAATCCACATCCTCCACTCCCACCCAGGTTTCTCTGGCTTAACCCATTTATATTCAATTTGAAAGGAAACTCTATAGGGAGCTGTCATTAAATCCCACAAATAGTTGTTCTCTTGATTTACTTGATTGGGATATTTAAAACATCAAGGATGAAAAAATTCTCATATGAACATGGTGTAGTATAATTTAGACTTAGGCACCATTTGGTTTATAGGAATAGGGGCCTGGAATCGGAATTAAAATGGGCTATTCTTATTCCAACTGTTTGGCTGGGCGGAAACGGAATCCCATTCCATTTCCTGCTGAAATGGCATTCCCCCATTTGAGGGAATGGCCATTCCCTGCCCATTGGGAATGAAACTCCATTTCTGCTGATTTTAATTCTCATTCTAATTCATGTCTGAATCAAACAGATTATGAGAATGAACCATTCCAATTTCGACTCAGATTCCGACTACAAACCTAACAATGGCACATTTCAAAATTCAGGCACCAGTGCACCACCAAACACAGGGTACTATATAATCTGCAATTTATATATCCAAAATAAAATTAATACTCTCTTTAGCTCCTTTTCATTATTGCTTTTATATTTTTATGAACCTCTGAATATTTAATTTCTCATTGGCATAATTTTATCTTGAATCAGAAATTCCCACAAAATTCTATACTCTAGTATTTGAATTTGAAGTGATGAAACTGATCTGGTGTAGGCACGTCCCATTACAATAATGATAAACCAGGAAGTGGCCAGTGATAAGACAAGAGATACCTTTGTCTAGCTATAATATTAATATGAAGAAAAGACAGTGCATAGTGGTAATTTTGTCTTTTAGAACAAGTGCTTTTAGAAGAATCAGGGTGTGAGCACAATCCGTAAAAATGGGATATGGTCATATGGGCGAATTTCCATCTATATATATATATAAGGCATCCATTGATTGATGATGGAATATGGAAAGGAAATCTTTAATTTGGATCCGTCTACGATGTGTGCTTCAGAAGGTGCCAATAGAAATTTGAGGGCATTTTAGTAAAAACCAGAGTGGGTCCTACACACAATATTCCTGAGAATCTTCATTGACGTGTTAAATGCGGTGACGTCCAGTATGAATAAATGTACCCACTAGAGATCAGGAAAATAATGTGAACTAGCTTAAATTCCATCTAATTGTTGATAAATTAATCTTCAGTTTCCCCCTCCAGAGCGAGAAAATAATGATATTTTTTCTAATAATTAAAATCATTTTGCTGTACCACTAGCTACCACTATCTTCATTAATACACATAAATGTTAATTAATGACATGAATATAGATGGGATCTTCAGCTATATATATCTTCTTGTAGTCGTACTCTCCAAGATCTCCAGGGAGAGCACATACAATCTCTCATCTCTACTCTCTAGGGAGTGAAAATTCTTTGCCCAGGCGACAGTATTGCTTTGGGGTCGAATTTGTTTTTCCTGGCTTTGAAAGTTTCCCATTTAGGCCCCAAGTGATTGACCCACTCTGCCTTACTTCTGTAGTGAGGAAGATATTGCTTAACCTTGATGCCAGCCTTCTCACAAAACATTAATATCTCTTTGTTTTGATTCTCCAGGTATTCCCAGTCATGCATCCCGCTTGATTGCAGAAGTCCCACTGAATAGAAGATATCGTCGACGTCGTCTGGAATCACTGCAGACATCCTATCATCCCACCTGCACAATATTATAATAAATCTCCCTCATTAATCAATATTTATTGCTATATACATTGTTCTTATATATAGCTCTACCAGTGCGCTATCAGTTTTACTTACTTGCTTCGATTCATGGGATAGACAAGGATAGGCCCAGAAGTCTTATTTTGTTTTTTAAGGATGCCCCTGAAAACACCGGAGTCGAAGTCGAAGATTCGAGATCTGGGCACAAAGAGATTAAGCCATGGATGAGGAACATCCCACAGTCCCTGTGATTGAAGCTTTAATTCTCCGCTCCGAACTCTGTTTAAGAAATCCACGTAGGAAACATCTTTTGCGAAGATCAATCCAGGAATAAAGCTCAACCCTTTGAGTAAGGATTCTAGTTCCTGCCAGCAGAGAAATTAAAGAAGTTGAAGTTACTGGATTAGTAGTTAAATTAATAATATATAGAATTAAAGTTATACAGCTAACAAAATTAATGCATGCGTACCCCATCAACCCCATCCGCAGTGAGATCATCATAGTACTTTGCTACTTCTAAGCTGTAAAGGATGCCATATTGGTTTGCTAAGGAAGCTATTCTGGAATGGTCGGCCGAGGAGAAGAAGGAAGACCTCCAATTATTAGCAGGACTTTGGTGCATAACCAGAGAACCTTCCGCATAATCCAGTCCCTTAATACCTCCATGGATTGAGATCAGATGTTCTTGGTCTCTTGTGAAAGCAGAGAAATCATGATACAGCATGCGTACCCACCTCACCTACACAAACCAAATTTAACATCAGGATGAACAAAAAAGAAAGAAATAATTAATGCAATGGAGAATCTGGCAAAACGTACTAACAAAAGGTGGTGTTGAAGTCTGTGGGGAAACAAAAAATAAAGCAGGGAAGAGAAGAACGAGAACAAAGTGTCTATCTACTGCAAAAAGAAGAAAAAGAAATGACTAGGATGTGTACGAAATGAAGGAAAAGTGCAGGAGCTGGAGCACATTTGAAGTAGAGATCGACTTCTGGTGCAAAGTACAGACAGAAGATATACAGGGTGGCCATGTGGACTTCATGCCACCAAACCCATTAATTATCTCATTATCCGTGTTTTGTGGGCCGGCATAAGGCTTCCCAATTATACTACGAATACAGTTTATACAGCTCTAAGTACATACCTTGGATGGGGCCAGCTCCAAGTCTATCCTTGCTCTAGTGATGATCCCAAACTGGCCAAGACCTCCCAGTACTGCATAAAATAGCTCCGAGTTTGTGTTTCTGGAGCATCTCACTAGCTCTCCTCTTCCTGCATCAAAACAAACCATACTTCATGTGTTCAGAGTGCATGTCTGCATGGTAAACAATAGAAAGATATATTATCATTATTATACCATAGATGAGAACGAATAAAATGTGACGCACATTTAATTAGCTGGCCCGAATCTACCAAGGTCCCACCTAGAAGAACATCTTCATGAGAGCGGAAAGTTGATTCTTTAAGATAAGGAATAAGGATGTCTGTAGTTCTGTACTGCGCAAGCATATTAGAATATTATTATTTGTTATAATATGATGTTCGTGATAGACTAGTCCACCCTTCCCGTCCAAGAGAAGAGAATCCTTATGATAAGCTATTATTTATTTATTTATTTACTTTGATTCTCCAGCGAATCATTTTTCGCCTTTCTTTTATTATTTTTTTTTCCTTGTGACCAATGGATACGTGTGCCTCCACGTTAAAAGGAAGCATACAAACTGGAGAAGACAAGCCCCTCGAATATTCAAGTAGGGTTGTCTATGGGTCGGTCGGATCGGTGGGGAACCAGACCAGCCCATCTGTTTGATCATTCGAACGAGCTACAGAGACTAGGAGAGAGAGAGAGAGAGAGAACAAATGCTGCCCACGTTCAAGCACTAACTATTTCTTCTTCGCTTGATTTTTCCCTCTTTTTAAGAGCTATTTCTTTCTCGTCCACTCAAGGGGGTGCGGACACACCTCAGAGAGAGAGAGAGAGAGAGAGAGAGAGAGAGATGTACCAGTAATGACGTCCATCTCGAACACATTGCTGATCTGGGGGCCATGGCGAAAGGATTGCCCACTTATACCGGCATTAGAGAGGGTCCCTCCCACTGTGAGATACAAATAATCGGTCCACGATCTTGGTGCAAGACCATGCTCGAGGGTGGCAAGCAACACATCGATCCAAAGCTGCTCTCCGCCAACGTCGGCGTACCAACCCAACGACGAGCTCCGAGCAACATTAATCCGATTGCCGTTGCTATCGTTGTTCAAAGATCTCATGTCCACAACTACACCATTGTGTGCCATGGCTTGCCCACGGACAGAGTGACCCCTGCCCCTGGCAGCTATGCTGAAAGGAACCGAAGAACTAAAGGAGAATCTTATCAGTGCCACAATATCGTCCGGAGACAAGGGATAGAGAACAGCAGCTGGAATGACTCGGGTAAGTTTACCAAAATCAGTGGACGCCAAACTAATTGCCGCAGGGTCGATATGAAGCCGAGTGGCGAGGTCGAGAGACAGAAGCTCTGGTGGCAGTAAACTAGTCCAGGGCCTTCGTTTCCCTATGATCGACATTAAACGGCTCAAAACAAATAGCAGAACGAGAGAGAATGGAATTGAACCAGTACTCTTATCCATGACAGAGTAACTAATTAAGTGATGCGTGCCTGTGTCTGTGGGAAGAGATATCGAGGAAGAGAGACAAAGAGGGAGAAGAGAGAGAGAGAGAGAGAGAGGAGATAAGTAAGGTGGTGGTGGTAGTGGTGATATAGAATAGACGGGAGGGTGGGGGTATTTATTATGAAGAGGTTGCATGAGAAGGAGGACGAAATCTTGGGTTGCAGATAGGAAATCTGAGCATCTGGTTCACATACGATGTCGCGACCTAACATGTGTTTTTCCAAAGATACGGAAGGACGAGACTCGGGATCATATCCATCAAACGACACATGACTCTCATGACAAATGTCTTAAAAAATTTTTAAACTTTTCAATATCGTGGCAAAGATTCGGAACACCCACAGATTTTGCATTATATCCCCCACCTAGCCAATTTTCTTTGGTGGGTCCATGTGCTGAAATTTTGGAATCATCACCGTCCATACTGGGCAAGGACGGTGGAGATGGAAAAAAACTATTTGCCAGTTGGCACTTGGCTGCCAGCCACCGTCTTACTTTTCCGTAAACGTAACGAAGAAAGTGGTAGCTTGTGAACTTTGAAATGTCTTTTTAACCCAAGGATGAGTAGAGTGTTGAGTCATCAAAGTTTAGTGGTATTCGAGCCCGAAGCAGAAGCTGTTGGGGTCTTACTACAAACAATGCAAGAGCAACTGAGCAAGAAGACTTTTCAGAGATTTATCTTTTTCTTGTTATTCGGTCGTATTTGATGATTTGGCAAGATATTCCCTGCGACTGCGAGGGAGCGTCGATCAACCAGGACCAAGAGCTGGTCGTCGTCGTCGCAACTTCCGAGATCGATACACAGCTTAGAATGTTCGCATGGGAAGACAATGCTGGGATTTTGTTCGTTTTAAGATCTCATGAAACGTCAAATTCGCAGTAAATTACGACGGTCCATGTTGTTGAAAATCTCACTCTTGAGTTGAAAGTTGAAACTCAAGCCCCATTCCATCTTTCTATGTTCTAACAAAAGTAATTGTGCTGTCTTTGATATGAATAAGCCCTTTTTAACGCTTTTAAAAGATTTGATTGACTTTGCCAAATTACTTCTACTGATAGAATCTGCAGCAGCAACCAGCAGCAAGGATTCTGAGTGCGGATCATACATAATTACCAATATAAAAAGAAAATATTTGTAGGTTATAGACATTGCCTTTGAAAAAGAAATGAGGATCAATTTAGTTTGGAGTTAGAATTGGAATGAAAATCCTTTGAAATCGAAACAGAATGGTTTATTCCGATAGTCATAAATTAGAATTGGAATAGGAATTATAATAAATTGGAATGGGATGGTAAGGGAATGGTCATTTTCTTGAATAAAAATGTCATTGCACCGGGAATGGAAATGAAATTATAAGTCAATTCAATTGAACAGTTGAAATTGAAATAACCCATTTTGATTTCAGTTCAAGATCCCTATTCCTATAATCCAAAAGGGCCTTAATTAGGGGGTTTCTGAATAATGATGTCCACCACCAACTTGGACAGCACATCTGCCTTAATTAGGGGGTTTCTTCTCCACCTTCATCTTATTATAATTTAGGCTATATTTGGTTTGAATGAAAAAGTGAAGAAAAGATAGGAAAACTTTTACAAACCTTGTATAGGATTCCTTACCTTTCGCTTCATTTTCCTACTTTTTCATTCAAACTAATCACAGTCTTAGGTTCTCACTCCTGATTCCTGAAATGCTTAAGGAATAAGGGTTAGAAAAATTGCATATTAACGTTGTAATTAATTTAATAATTTATTAATCCCCGTGCATGGGATGCTAGAATGCATGAAATATATATATATAAAATAAAGAATTGCACAAACAGTTTAATTTTCAAATGAGATGCTTGGCTTAACCCGGAAGAATTTTTATTCTTTAAGCCCCTCCCGCAGGTTTCAACGAAGATTTAATATCAAGTAACAATTATTATATCGGTTCAATAATAGAAAATCTTTGACCCTTGCGGTATCGTAGTTAGGGCCCAAAACAAAGCATGTGCATCATGCTTCATGATATTCCATGGATTTATATGCACCAAATCATATAATATTCCATATGTATCATTTGAGCAACCGGGTTTAATTAGGCCAAATTCTTCCCTCACATTAGATCCTCGATGTGGCCTGCAGATTCCATGGTGGGCCTCTGACAGCCATTAGATTGGAATGAGTGGCTAACTCACGAAATATTTTATTTAACAAATTAACTTTCACTCAATATATTAATCTAAATGTTATGGCCGTTTGGTTTGCAAGAATATGAATTCGATTTTTTTTTCTTTGGTTGGGCATTTCATTTTTAGTGGAATGACATTTTCTTATTGGAGGGAATGACCATCCTCTCTTGCTTTATTGATAATAAAATTTCATTCCAATTAATTCCAGTTCTCCTTTTTGAAGCAGCAGACTATGAAAATAAATCACTTCAATACCGATTTCATCGACAAACCAAACGGATCTTTAAAAGTTAAAAGCCTAGGATAAAAGCATATCTTCTTTTTATAAAGTAGACAACGGCATACCTAGTCACGTGTATAAACAGCGATAGTTAGGCACTGAGAGCCTGTTTATATGGAGTCAGGTTTCATGCGCTTTACGCCTTTATGTGTATATTATGTGTACGAGAGAGAGAGAGAGACTGTGGTTGTGGGTCAGTGGCTGTGTCATTATCTTTGTTAAGTTTCATAAGGTGTTAGGTCCCCAAACGCGCCGTGCAATCACATATTGGGTGTGTGTGGGGGGGACTAATCGAAGATACAGGAGATCTTAGTGGGAATTCGAGCCATTACTCCACCAGATCACGTGGCTGAAGCAACAACACATGTCAAGTTATCAACTAGTTGGTGGGTCTCATCTCACAATCACAGCCGTCCACTCACTCACTATATGCGGCTCTGATGAAAAGAAAGTATGAAACTAAAGCAGTTTTTCATATTAATAAGTCTGGAGTGAGAAAGTAGTATTGATATTGGAAGACCAACCAAGCCATTAGCATAAATGGAATTTAGTCGAGACCAATTGCAACTGTTATTTGTTAGTGAATCGTAAGAGAACCGTTTAGCACGTGCGCTTATCCTGTCGGTACAATAGGAGGGTTCTCCATGTACAATGGATGATGGGATGGATGATTCTTCATTCTCACAAGATCAATCAATCACTGTGTTGAACGGTAGGTAGGTACTGTGTCAGTGTCTCAGGTCCCACCCCACGAAGAGGATTGCTTTCTGAACAACGCTATAGCTAGCTGAGCCCGTCGGAACTCGGAAGGTCGGAAGCTCTCCACTGTCCACTCTCCACTCTGGTACTGGTAGTGCTTGCTGAATGCTGCTGTGACAGCTAGGCTTAGGAGGCGCTCCACACGCGGCGAGTTAGGCCAAAGCCAATAAGATCTTAAGTTTGTATTTAAAATGTCATTATTAGTTTGGATTTATCGGCATTTGGATGTAGTATATAACATTATTGGTGTAAAATGTTATTATCCGTTCGGTTTTATCAGCATTTAGATGGAAATAAAATTTATATTGTAAATCGATGTAAAACATCACTTATAATCAGTCACAAAATTGATTATAGTGAGGTTTAAAATCGATAATTAGTGTCAAAACTGCATTAATAAAATCGATATAGTATTACATCGATAATCATCTTTTTCGATGCTTACTTTAAAAATTTTCAAGCAGTTCAACGTAAAACCCTATTATCAATCACATTTACACTGCAAACAAATATAACCTAAATGTAAATGAACCAGCAATACACCACCAACCTAGGTTGGCCTTTTCTGTTGTTCTATTTCCATGCGTATCAATTATCAAAACTTGTAAGATTTTCTTCCTTGTTAATAACAGAAAGTACTTAGTTGCTCTGGACCCTGTCCTTATTGATTAGGTCATGCCATGCCATCCAAAGATTTATAGTTCTTATCTATCCTCAACCATATATACCCTCATTTCTTGCTGTCAACTATCAACAGTCAATACCATTTTCTTTCATGATCAAGGGCTATCCGAATTCATGATATAATACTGCATTAGTTAATTACATCGTTGACAGATTATTGCAAGGACAATGGAAATGTCCTGACTCCGCCACATAATGGAAATGTTAGTACAGCCAATCAATCAATTTTTGAAGCCCTATTGTAGGTGTATCAAAATATTGTCCTCTTTACCATCTGGGAAAAATGGTTTCTTTCTCATCTCTAATAATGATTGGAATTAAAAAAAAAAAAATAGAAACCTTCTTGCAAACTAGGGTTATAGGTTAAATGTGATCTGCCAATAAAATGGTTTGGCTTTAATTTGATTCTGAGCTTTCTTTTTCAAAATAAAAATCTTGGCATAGTATCTGGATATTCTCGATTATCATGATCATTTCATTTATTAATATGCAAGATTCAAAGCTAGCTCCACATATATAAAACACCATTTCTGTTTCAGGAAGTCTGGTTTTGTTGTTTTCAGAAAGAAAGAATGGATTTTAACATTTGAAAACAAATGCTCAATCCAAACCCGCCCAAATTTGGTGGTATACCTAGTGGCTTTCTCCTCAACCTTGGGGCGCAATGAGAATTGAGAAATCAATCTTTCAACGGACATCTGTGCTTACTAATTTAGTGTACAAACTTTGAAGGGAAATTAGGTTGGTAGCCTTTTGGCCTAGGCGGTGTTTGGAACCTGTGCCATTGCTCTAGTAACAGTGACATATCAGTGTTAAGTTAGAAAAATTGGTGTTTTAGAAAATGTTAATATGTTATCATTTTTCATAAAAGCGTGTTTTAAGTCATGTCTTAGAAATCAAAAAGGCATGACATGGAGTAATGCCAAATTCAATATTTCTTATAACTCGTTACTACTAATAATATGACAGTGAAGTGGACTAAAAACACATATCAAGCACCGGTATCAAAGAGGTATTGCTATTGCTTTAGGAAATGTCTTACCTAATAATAATGTTTTTAAACAAAAAATATATATATTTTTCTCAACCCACACATCTGGAGCATCTATGCCTAACATACCTAATCAACCACCAAAATTGACAGTATAGAACAGAACAGGTGGATTCAAACCAGTCGCCGACATGTTAAAATGATTTACGTACGCACGTTCCAGTTCAGCTTCATGTGAGTCATCACCCGTCTTTTCAACTGGTTCTTTTGTGCGCGCATGCATGCCGTCTTTATATTGAAGACTTTGGATGCCAATGCCCCAAATTAGGAGACAAAAAAGTGCAATTAATAACCCCTCCTCATGCGCTTCAATCGTTCATTTGAACCACAATTGTCAATTGATTGATGCATAATCACCTGGAATTTGGAGGCTGCAGTTATAAATTCTAATCGAATAATTTGGGTTTGAATTCGGCTTTATTCGAATTTGATTTTAATTGAATTCAAACTTTGGGGTGATTTCGATTAATTATCTAAATTAAGTTTGATTAATAAAATTTTTATCTTCACATCTTGACTTAATTAATACAGCATATTATAGAATGTAAAAATATATTTTATAATATAAAAATATCTTATATATATATATATATATATATTCATTTTTGAACATTCGAGTTAAGCTCGAGATCATCAAATATTTAATGAAACTGAACTCAAAGTAGAAATTATAGTTTGAATTGAATTCGAATTTAGCAATATTTTAATCACGCTGAACTAAGACATGTCAAAGTTCGGTTTGGCTCGACTGATTGCACCCCTACATTCAACTAGCCTGACATGGATATCAATGAATGCAACTCAATTATATACATAGAGCTCTTATGTATGTTAGTTAGGTCATTTGGCTAAGTGTAGACAATCCAGAAAACTTCCATGTTTCAAGTTAGTTTGAATCTCAAGAGGAGTCCGTGTATTGTATCTCCATCCTATGTTTATGGAATTAAATGAAAGCTCATGCTCATTTTAGAATGACATTGTGTATTTGATTTAGGAATTGAAAATTAAGTTAGGTTTAAATTGGTATCGAAATTATTATTTTTTTGTAACAATTGGAATCTTCATAATTGCACAATTGCAAATCAGAATGTATTTGGTTCACAATTGGAATGGTCTATTCTCATTGTCTGCTTGGTTCAAATAGGAATGTGAATGAGAATTAGAATCAACAAGAATGGGATTTCATTCTCAAGGGAGATGCAGGGAATGGTCATTCTCTCAAATGGGAGAATGCCATTTCGTCTAACGAAACAGTTGGAATTAGAATAACCCATTCCGATTCCGATTCCAAACCCCGGTTCCTATTAAACAAATGGGAACTCAATTTTTATCGGGGCCTATTATTTATGTGGTATGGTATGTCTTAAAAGCCATTGAGCTTGGATTTTTATTATATTTACGAAACCAAATTAGATATTGATGAAGGATGATTTGACCCAGCCTATGAAACGGTGACACGTAGACGCCGACTTAGCACGAGCGATAACCTAGCGATTGAAGCCCGGAGCGACCAGGTGACGGGCCCATGAAGCAGTCCACTACGTTACAACTCACGAGGGGAGGAGTCCGCCGAAAGGCGAACTTCGGGTTCCCCATACTATCTTTGAAGAGATACTTTGAGGCAACTATAACTTGCGAGCTAAAGTTATTAGTTCGCCCGAGCTCCCTAGCAGACAAGTCATTCCAATGACCAATTCCACTAAGCGTAATCCTGAAGTGTTTCGAGCTCGTCACAAAATAGCTCACGGACGAGCCGCATTAGCGCTCTCCAGGAAGTTTCCGACTGACAGACCATACCTGTCAGACTGCGCCATATCCTCTACTGACGGCACAGACCCAGTCCTTTCGACAGTTTGCTTCCACGTCTCTCAGCAGGCAAAGGCGTATCTGCCACTTTGGAAACGTGTCACTCATCCGGGCAAGGCGTACGCCACAATGGCCACCTGCGCAGCCCTGGCAGGTAACGGCTGTAGTAGGAGCCCAGTGGCGGTTATCCCCGACCTATTGTGAGTGTCCCTATAAAAGCCCTCAGGGCAGAAGAAAAATTTCCTATTGAATCTCTGACCCCGTGAATATAGTGTTAACACGCTATCCTCACTCTTAGCCTTTCGTCTTTCTCTCGCTTCTACCGAGTATTAACTTAAACATCAGAGTATCCCCGCCGGATAGCCCCCCAAGGGACTCTTCTTATTCTTCCTTGTCTCAGGTACCTTCGAGGAGCCACACGAGTACCAGCTAGGATTGACCGGATTGCACCGCATCAGATATAGTTTGTTATTAAAAAGTATCAACCATCTTTCTAATTTGATGAATTAAGAAAAAAAGTGTTTAGATCTAAATGGAACCCAAAGCAGAAAGTCTAGCCAATAAACCATGTATTTGAAGGAGTCTTCCTGCTTGTGTATGAGAGAGATCAAATTATTTTAATTATTATTGAAATGTTGAAAAATGATATAGAAAACAAATGATAAAAGTGATGTTATGTTATTAATTTTCAAATAGGATATCTTTCTTAGGAAAGGACCATGTGACGGTAGGTCCAATCCCACTACAAGTTAGATAACAAGGAGCTCTAGTACTTTGAAGAATGTAACACTTGGTCTCCCTTTTCTGTCACTTACTCCATGTACTTTCACATAGTGTTGCTCCTTGATGATGTTAATGTAATTGGGCAACTACCACAAATTCTTTTTTATTTATTTTTTTTCTGTTTAAGGACAAATCAAGAGAAGAGGTGGAAATCAACATATACTGGTCGTGAATTGTGATGGAGAGCATGCTGATACGAATGGTAAAGAAAGCTGGGCACTTGAGCTAAAGGGAAGATCAAGCATATGGTATATTGGCAGTGGAGATGGAAGAGTTGATCATGGTTGCAACTTTGGGGCTGAAGTTTTATTAGGCTTAGTTTGGTAAGAGTACTATGTACTGTAAAAATGTGTAAAAAGTTTACACATTTTTTAGTCCGAAGGGTATGACTTTGTAGCAATACAGGCCAAACTCGGTTATGGAGCTGGTTTTTTCCTCATCGGATGGGTCCATCCTAACTTGGTTGTAGCCCGAGTAGGCGTCCAGGAAGCTTAGCAACTCGTTTCCCGAGGTCGCGTCCACTAGGCGGTCAATTCTGGGGAGGGGGAAGCAATCTTTCGGGCAAGCTCGGTTCAGGTCGGTATAGTCGACGCACATGCGCCACTTGCCGCTTGCCTTTTTTACCAACACTGGGTTGGCCACCCAGCTCGGGTAGTGGACTTCCCTTATGAAGTTTGCTGCGAGGAGCTTCTCGACCTCCTCGTCGACCGCTCTCCAGCGTTCTGGGGCTAAGTTGCGTTTCTTCTGTCTAACGGGTCTGACTACAGGGTCAGTATTAAGTTTGTGAGTTATCAGTCCGGGGCTAATGCCGGGCATGTCGACCGCGGACCAGGCAAAAATATCTAAATTTTGAAGTAAAAAACTCACAAGTTCGGCTCGTAGGGGGTCTTCGATGGAAGCTCCGATGCTTAGTGTGCGAGCTGGGTCCGTAGCTGAAGTCGGGATTGCGACTGTTTCCTCCGTGAGCGAAGCTCGCTCCTCACCTTGCTCCGCCGGCCGCTCCAGTTTGAGGTCGTCGGCCGCCTTGGTTTTTCCCTTCTGGGCGGCAACGTAGCACTTGTGGGACTCGAGCTGGTCGCCCCGCGCTACCCCTATACCGAAGTCCGTAGGGAACTTTATGGCCAAATAGTAGGTGGAGACTGCCGCCCATAGGATATGCGTGATCGGCCGCCCTATTATGGCATTGTATGGGGAGGGGGTTGCGACTACCAGGAAATCATGGTTGAGTCTGACCGCACAAGGCCATGTGCCGACTTCCACAGGGACAGTTACTTTTCCGAGGGGCCTGACTTCCTCTTCGCTGAAACCTACCAAGGGAGTGTTCGCGGGCTTCAGCTCGCTCCTCTTTAACTGCAGCTGGTCAAATGCTGATTTGAAGAGGATGTCCGCTGAGCTGCCCGAATCTACGAGTACGCGCCTGACCTCGAAGTCGCTGATCCTTAGCTTAATGACAAGCGCGTCATCATGGGGGTAGTGGACTCCTCGCGCGTCGTCCTCCGTGAAAAAGATTGGTTCTTCAGTCTTTGGTCTCTTTGGGGGGTTCCGTTCTTCGAGGGCCGCTTTGCGAACTAAAGTCCGGGCTGCTACCGAGGTACACCCCGCTACCACCGAACCTCCCACTATTACATGGATGGTTCCCCGAACTGGCCTCTCTTCTGGAGGTTGCTTCTGCAACGGTTCGGCAGGTCTGTTGCTAGACTCAGGGGCATCCTTTTCGTGCTCCCTTTGCCAACATGCTTTATTGTTATTGTTGTGCTGTACAAAGTTTCTCAAGTATCCGCGATGGATGAGTCCCTCTATCTCGTCCCGGATGTTATTACACTGTTCGGTGCTATGACCATGGTCTCTATGGAAACTACAATACAAATTCTTGTTTCTCTCGTTCGGATTTCCTTTTAGGCGAGATGGCCACTTAACGTACGGAGCGTCTTTGATCGTCATTAAGATCTCTGTCCACCTCGTGTTTAACGGCGTGTAGTCCATCCAAACTGCTAGGGGGGCCCGAAAGGACTGATTCAGCTTCGGCTCCCGGGTCGGATTTTTTCTATTCAAACAGGTATGGACATAAAGCGTCTGCAGGGTGCAAATACATATACCGAGAGCGTACATGGAACATTCTCTGCCACAGCTGCTGGCGAAGTGTTACTCCTAGCTGAAAAAATAATCCAAACTGAGAACCAAATCGTGGCCAATTTGTTCGCCTGAGGATCAGGATTGATCTTCGAAAATCTCTTTTCACGGGGTTGTTTCTCAATGATAACGGCAAGCGTGTCTGGCTTCATTTCTGCTATATGAGAATCTCACCCTCTTCTGTGCATATTGCGGATTACTGGGCCATGCATGGCACAAATGCAAACGCATAAGTAAAAGCCATCATGGAAAACAGGGGCAAAGACGGTTTCACTTGCTTTTTTTTACCAGAAGTACTGGGAATTTGGGAGTACGGGTGGCAAATGGGTGGATTGGGTGTGGGTAATATTGACTCACTAACCCATCTACCATTCATGTTAGTGGATCAAAGTGGGTCACCCACCCTAACCCATTCATTTGATCCATTAATTCAAAGTAGAACCTTATCTTTTTAATATTTTTCTGCTTTAATTGCATAAAAATATACAACTACATATTTCAATTAAAAAATAAAAAAAGCTCCAATTTTTTCAAATAAATAAAAAATTTATAAAAATACAAAAAAAATGTATATATTCAATGTAAAAAATCGGGACGTGGTTGGCCCAGAAATCCTACAAATAGTCCGAGATATGTTTTTCCAAAAAATCTCTCTGACCCCACTTAATGAGACCACCCTAGTTTTCATTCTAAAGACCCGTAATTAAGGGTGTCAATGGATCGGTTTTGGGTTGGATTCCGTCTAAATCAAAATTCATTTGGATGGACCAATAAGACATATTGAATTTGGACGGACTGGATGGACCAATATGACATATTGGATTGAACCTGGTTTGTCCATAATGCATTTATATTAGATTGAGCCAATATATGGTCCATTGAGAGAAGATAAGAATATAGGTGTTAATGGACCAGGTTTGAATTGAAACCAATCTAAATTAATAGGAATTTGAACAGATTGGATAGTCTTTAAACCGGTCCAAAATATTCATTGGACTGAATTGGACCAAATTCATTTGTAATGGATTCACATTGAACTGGATTAGATTCGACCAAATCCAGTCCAATTGACACCCCTACCCGTAATCCTATCACAACCGCTCACTTTCAGCCAATTAGCCTTTGTAATGTTTCCTGCAAGATACCATCCAAAGTATTGGCAAATAAGATGCAATTGCTGATGCCCAAGCTCATACCTCCCAATCAAGCCAGTTTTGTGAGGGAAAGGAAGGCAAATAGCTGACAATGTTATCCTAGCTCCAGGAATCCTAAATCACATAAGAAGAACAAAGAAAGGGTGCGATAAAAGTGTACAAGCTTTTGACCATATGGGCTGAAACTTTTTGAAAGTGGTCATGAAAAACATGAATTATTCATCCTAAATGGGGGCTATTTTGGTAGTTTCACGACGACAAAGCAGGGACTTAGGCAGGGTGACCCACTATCGCCCTTCTCTCCCAATTCTTAGAAGCAGAACAGTCACAAGGTTCCCTCCAAAGAGTCAGAATTGCTCAAAGAGCCCCATCAGTATCTCACCTTCTATTTGTTGATGATTTTTTTTTTTTTTTTTTTTTTTTTTATCTTCTAGAAGTGAAGCCAATCAAATCAAAAAATTGTAAAAGGTCCTAAAAGCATTGTCCACCTGGCCAGGTCAAAAAGTCAACTTCAAAAAATCTAGCATCACCTTTAGCCAGAATACGCTGAGGAGGCATCAAAGATACCTAAGACACCTACTAGGTATCCCTCAAATGAATGCAAATGACAAATACCTGGGAGATAGACTTTGGGTAGGCAAGAACAAGCTCATTGCCACGAAAGAGGTTGTCGACAAAATGACGGCCAAGCTAGAACAACGGCAAGTTCAGTTTCTTTCGCAGGCAGGCCGAGTTACAATGGTCCAAGCAATACTCCAAGCCTTACCCACTAACCAGATGAGTATCCTTCTCCTACCCCAAAAACAAGTCACATAGATGGAAAAGATATTAAGATTCATTTGGAGTCACAATCACAGTAAGCGAGGTGATGACATTAGTATTGTATGGTCAATCACTTAAATTGACTAGTTGTACAACTAAGGCTGTCATTTTTCTCTAATCCATCCATTTATAATTCATGTAGGGATGACTAGGGTTTTATAAATTCTAAATTCTATTTATTTCCCTAAATCTTATAATCTGTACCCTCCACAAAATTCATAGTTGATTGGATTTTTATATTCTAAATCTTTTCTATACATGAAAGATGCAAAATCCTCCCCACATTTAAGGATGGAGTCAATTGGATTTAAAATTTATATCTAGTTTTTTATTATACTAAACCATAAATAAATAAAATAATATAAATAAACATCAAAACTTTCAATTAATTGATTAAATATATAAAAAACATCACCAATTATCTTTCATATAAAATTTGAAATATTATTAAACACATTTTTTTAGTAAACCTTCAATTCATAAATGCGTCAAATAATAAAATCCCAAAATCCGTTTTTCAAGGAAAAAAAAAAGGTCGGATAAAGAGTTAGACGAGTACCTGCCGGGTAAGGTATAAACTGTCATCACTCACTCATCCGAATCCAAAGTTATTGTCGAATTGTTTAACAGGCGGGTCGAATGTGGGTAAAAAATCCATTTGGGTGGGTTTTCACCAAAATTCACGCCTCACGATCACGGGGTTGTGATTGGTCAAAGCCTCTCCGGTATGATGTCTTCCCGGCGTCATAGATTTTCCCTTTTTTTGGGTAAGAACTCTGCGCTAAGGTTAGGGTTCGAAGATCGAACATTACCTTCTCTTCAGCTCTCTCCACCGCCATCTCCACCGTTTGCGGAGAAGACAAAAGGTTGTTAAGTGACGGAGAGTAGCGTTTTTGCTGTAGGTATCTAAAACACTAGCCAGATCTGCGACGCTGAAGCAGAAAATCTCCTCATGCGGACCTTACAGTAAGTCCCTAATTAAAATGTTCAGCTAGTTTGTTTGCCGAAACTGAAATGAATATAAAACTGAAAAAGGAAACTTTTAATTTGGTCTGAGTGAATCCTATAGATGTAAAGCGAACCAGCCATCTTACTACCCCAATATTTCAGGCTTTAGTTACAACTGGTAGCAATTGTTTCAACTTTGAATTCGGTTTTGATTTGTAAGATGCACCCTTCTAATTTAGTTGAGAAATTATAAATGGAATACTGGTTTAGCAAGATTTCACATCAAGGTCAAGTTGAGAAACACAGAGCACAACGCAAAAGTAGTAAGCTTTTGGGGAGGGCTGCGGCCGGAGTGTTTCTTAGTAAAACTTTTCAGATTGAAAATAGCTATAAGAATTTTGTTTTTCACCCTCTATAATTTGTTTTCATGAAAATGGCGAAGAAACAAAAATGCAGTCTGAAAATTTTCTGCCCAATTTACTGTTGAAACTAACGCAGTCTAAATATTCGTCTAATTGTCTCGGTCTTTGATTCAGTGACAGGTTACATTTTTTTTTTTTTTTTTTTGTTTAGCTCTTGCAAAGGTGCTCCTCGTGAGAGGAGAACTTCGATAAACTGTAAGCTCACGACTTACCTTTGGTTTGGCGGTCTCTTCCATAAGGTCTGAATTTCTGATACCAGATCTGGGTGGAGTTACAGATGAACGTTCTTGTAATTAACTAACCAAATGTATAATAAGAAAAGTTAGAATACAGAGAGACATGCAACAGTAAAATATCATTATCAAAGAAGATATGCAGCAGTTTTGTTATGCTGGAATCCTCAACTTGCATAATATCACTCCTTATTGGTGCAGTTGCTGGCCTACTTTCGTTGTTCTGTCATTTTATTTGGTTACTTCTACTGTACTATGAATTCTATCTTTACAGCTTTGTTACACATCCATCTCAACATTCTCATTTTTTATTCCTATTGCACTTATTCCATGGGTCTTTTACCATAGCCTCTTTTTGATGTGGTTAAATTATAAATTTCTTCAGTCACCCATTAAGAAACCATAGAATGGTGCTTTTCAAGTACATATTAATTAGAATCTTCCATTAACATAAACAATGGGAGGTCAGTAATTTAGTTTAATGATTCAGAAGTGAGATGCACGGTTTGCACAAACCTATTTCTCTGAGAGGATCACCAATGGCAATTCAGCATCTGCTAACTCTACTTGCTTAAACATTGGTTGATGACATCGGTCTATATGGTCTTAACTAAGTAATACCTTTTAAGATGAGATTTAGTTTGAATTTGAAAGTAGACCAATGTGACAGTCATTGTGGACCTCATTTATAGATTTTCGTCCTGTCTCCTATTTTCTTACTGAAGCTTGGATATCTACAAAAAAGATTAAGATTCTATAGTTGCTAGATATCTTGGGAGCTGCCTGGGCATGATAAGTCAGGTGAGTTAGATGGATCAGGAAGCCAACTTTTCTGGCTATTTTTGTTTTAGCTTAGTTATTATGAAGTTGGGAGTGATGGTTTATTTTGGAGAATTCATTAGTGTTGGTTGAGGTCTGGACTCTGGAGTGGAGTTTACAAGGTCATTATCTGCTGTTTTTTTTTTTTTTTTTTTTTTCTGGTTGTGGTTTTAAATTTATAATAAGTTGGTTTGTTTGGTTGAAGTTTTAGGAGTAGTTATGTGAATAATTGTAGGTGTTTGATGGTGTTGGGTATTTTTTCCTTGTTTGGGTGTCAAATTGTGGTTCTGTTTAGTGTGTACTGTGTAGAGTTGTTCATTTGGTGGTGGGGCTGCGATGCTCATATTACTACCTTTATATTCCTTTCACCTTTTACTGAAATATTGTTTTATTACCGAAAAAAAAATATTGGGGACTATATCTTTGTCCTATCCTAGCATTTGAAAAATTAAGATATACTAGCGGGGATTTACTATATCTTTGTCCTATCCTAGCATTTGAAAAATTAAGATATAATAGAAAGAGTCATTTACTAAAATACCCTATAGTTTCATGGATTTACTAAATTCTACCCAATAGTTAGCATTTTACTAAAACATGCATATAAACTTATTTTATACATTATATAATATAAAATATTACATATAATATAAATTATACATGTCATGTTATAATATTTATATATAAAATAATATATAATATAATGTAAAATAACATGTATACATATGTATATATTATACACAAAATGTGTAAGTTTAAATATATGTGGGCCGGGCCGGGCTTGAACTATTAAGCCCAAGCCTGGCCCTAAAATTTGCAAGCCTGAACACAAAACCCAGGCCCAAGCCCTGAATTTCCAGGCCGGATTGAAATGATCACCCCTACGCAAGGCGCACAATTTAAAACAAAAGCTAAAAATTCAAAAAAATAAAAAAAAATCAAAAAATAATAAAACATAATATTAATAAAAATATAAACTTAAGTTTTAAAATAAATGTTTTAAAAAACCTATTATCTAAAATTAAAATACATAAACATAATATGTAAAGCATATTCAAATGAGAATTTAAAAATGAATTCAAACATATAAAACATTTTCAAGCATATAAAACCCAAAATCTCTTTTTTTCTCAATTGCATCAAGTAGCTAACGTGACATATTACATTCCTAATACTACGAGCTGCCTTTGTGCCATGCCCCTCGAGGCAAGCCCAAACAAGTCCATGTTAGGGTCTTAAATTCTTAGTTTTCACACAAAAACTAATGATTTTATAGTTTTAATTGCTTTTAAGAAGATATTTTATTAGGATGGATGAATGGACAACATTACCAAATAAGGGGTTCTTGAAGCTTTGGTGACTCAAAAAAAGGAAAAAGCGGCGAATTTTCAAAAGGCACATGCCTAGACTAAGGCGCAAGGCGCACACCTAGTAAATAAGTTGTAAAATATATGAGATGTTTAGTAAAATGAAAATTATATGGTAGGTTTAAATAAATATGTAAAACTATAAGTTGTGTTCTAGTAAATGGCCCTAATAGAAACACATAAGAGTATACAATTGTTTTATATTTTCAACTTTTTAAATAAATATTTAAATAATCTATAAAATATTTAAAATTTTTTGTTATTTGAATTTTATTTATTTAAAGCTATTACATATCATTAAATATTTGAAAAACATTTAAATTGATAATCCGGAAAAACATAATTTAAATTGTTGGTACATAATTTCGTGATATATTTTGTAAAAATATAAAATTATTGTTTGTTTTTTTTACTAAATATTTTAAAGTTATTATATAATTTTGTTAGAATATTTAAATAATTCTTAAAATTTTTAATCCAAATTTTCTTTAGATAGATATAGATAAAAAGTAGGGGAGAGGATAAATAGGAATTAGAGATAATTTAGGAGAGAAACTCTCTACTAAATTAGAGATAATTTTTGGAGAAAGTGGGGGAGGTAGTTTAGGAGAAATTTTAGGAGAAGAGATTATTTAGGTTCTAGGAAAGTGCATATCATAATGACATGGAATAAAAAAATAAAAAAGGAGAAAAAAGGAGAAAATTTTTTCACTGCCTTGTTTATATATATATATATATATACTTGATATTGTATAGATAAGAGAGCTTCATCTGTTATTCATTTTATTCAGTGTTAGGGGCAGCTCAGTCTTTTTGAGGTTTAACTTTTAACTTAAAGTATATTATACTCCAATACTTTCTTTGGGCAACCTGCAATAATCTCTCTCTCTTCTTTCTGATTTCTTGTTTCAATATTCTTTGTTGTGCTCTTTGCTACAAAAATTCATTCGTTCCAATGGTGCATAATAATGTTTCTTTTCCTTGTGCAGTTATTAAAAATAAAAAATAAAAGGCTTTATAAAGCAATGTTTATATCTATAAATCCATTAGACTTGTTTAACTTGGTATGGTATATTGGAACCCTCATTTTAACTTGTCTTGTTAAAGTGTACTGGGCAGCAATCAACAACATTCCTCTTTTTATGGCTAAAAAGAAAAAAAAAAGAATATTGAGCCACAGAATTTTACAACCTTTCATTTGTAATCTTTCACTTTTTACAAAATTACAGAAAAACAGGGGGAAGATGGAAGGAGTGTAATGGAACTTCCTTGTTCTCCATTATAGAAAGAAGCAATTGTTTCCAGTTTTTATTAGCTCTTCTTTTATGCTGTTCATTTGGTCAACTTTTAGATGATTTAAGTCACAATGAAACAATGATATATTAGTGAAAATTAAAAATATGACCTTTATTTTCATTTTCTGTTTCCATTTTCACTCTTGCAGCACCCAAAATTTCAACATGAGATTTGACGTGCTGATCCATGCCACTACAGTCCTCTTTTATTTACATCTTTGCACCCACTGTGTAGGTTAGCAGAAACGACTATTGATCCATTTCTAAAATAGTTCGAAGGCTCCTGAAAAAGAAAATAATGGACCCCTACTCAGGAGGGAGCTGGATGATGATTCCAAGTGCAGCAAATCACAATACTTCATCAATAACATCAAATCAAGAGCATTCTCACCTTCATCAACATTATCATCATCAGCTGCAGCCGCAGCAGCAACAGCCACAGCGCCATCAACAACATCATCAGCACCAGTCACTGGCTTCTCATTTTCATCTCTTGCATGTATGTATGTGTGCTTGTGTTAAATTTTCTCTCAAGCCAGATTCATTTTGTTTCTTCTTGGGAGTGCTATCATCAGAATAATCATTGATAATCCTCAGCAGATGCTAACTGCCAATATGGTATATCTTGATTTTTGTTCTTATAAAGTGCTCAATGATATTTAATATGGCTCGGTTGGCATGAGACTGGGTAAGCCCCAGACGCAATGCGGTTTTGAGCCCTGCAACTAATGGCTCTAAATCCACCTTTGAGAAGAGTGTAATGTTGCTAGCTAAAGTTTGCGGTACTATGCCATGAAAGGCGAGTAATCAATACTAAAAACAAATATATCTTTGTTTCCAGTGTACTTTCTCATCTATTTTATATTGTCTATAACATAATTGTCAAGTTAGCACGTAAGTGACCAGGCACCCATGGAGGGTTGCGTCGCTTAATCATCTAGAAATTTTATGTGTATTAATAAAATATGCATAAATTATTTATTTGATTTTTTATATTATTTATTTTTTGATGTCATATTAATAAAATACATATTATTAAACTAAACTACTCATTTGTGGGTTTATGTACTAGTTTTGTTTTTATAATTTTCTTATTTGTCAGAGTAAAATCAATGTACATGTTAGTGTATGCTGTCTTGAACCCTTAGAGACTTCAAAACCTGAACCAACAAGGCAACAACAAGCAAGGAAGAACTGATTATCACACACACAATGGTAAGGGAGAACTTAAAATTTTGTTTAATCAACACATTCTTAGTATATATTGATAAAAAAAAAATACTTTCTTAGTATAAAAACAGGGGCTCAGCCCCTATATTTTCTGCATTTGCTTTTCTTTTCTTTTTTCTATTTTTCTTTTTGTTCTGATGAATATATTGTATATTGATTTTTCTCTATTTTAATATGAATTTTATACTTTCTTTTATAAAGATTATAGATAATTACTGGGGAAAGCTGGCTGCTGGTTGCTATGGAACCAAGGGAATTACCCAAGGATTCATGTTTTTACTTGAAAAAACCCATCACCTAGGTGCCCACCTAGACAACTAGGCAACAAGGTGCCCCCCTGTCACCTAGCCTCGCCTTGGTGCCTTGAAAACTATCGTCTATAACATAACAAGACTGGTTCTTTATTTTCTTGAGCCAGTTTGGTGAGAAATAAACTTTGGTTTTTCTTAATGTTTTCTTGGTAATTTCAGTTGGTAGAGAATTTAGCTGAAGCGATTGAAAGTGGCACATGTGATCAGCATTCAGATGCTCTGGTAAGCATTTTTATTCCAACATTGTAAAATATTTCTTTATAAGATTTAGGACTCTTAATTCACTTATTCTTCAATTTTTTTTTTCATAATAGGTAAATGAATTAACTAGCCACTTCGAGAAATGTCAACAATTATTGAACTCAATATCAGTATCGATCAACACAAAGGCCATGGTATGTAATGACCCATCTAACTATTATTTTCTAGTTTTAGTATTGTATTATTATGTGATAAAAAATAACAGTTAAATTAACTAACAATAATGGATTGTATTTGATTTTCTTCAATCGTATCAATCTTTAAGCACCTAGGGTAGATGTGCAAAATGAAACTAGCACCTTAATGTGTTTTTGAGTCTTGATCTCTTTGTAACCTGTGCCACAATTGAAAAACCCCTTGGTGAGGGGGTGATCATGGGCAATATATTTGGTCTTGGTCATAGACAGTTGATGGACAGAAGTGTAAGCTGGAGGAAAGCGAGCAACTCCTAAACCAGAGAAGGTTGGCGCTACCTTTATTGGAATCTTTTATTTGCAACAGATGATCTAAATGTTGGATAAGAAGTCATTGCTAATATTAAATAGTTTAATTCTTTGACAGGGATCTGAATTCCAAGTACAGAAGCTCTATTGAAGATCTGGTTAAGTCAGACAGATAATGTATGTTAACAATACTGCAAGTAGTTTTTACCACACGTGTTTTAGTAAATATGCTTAGTCCATTCTAGAAAGGCACATCTTAGCTCATTTCAATGTTGTCATTTTTTTTTATGATATATATACTGGAAAAAGAGCATCCTGTAGGCTTTTTTTCCCTATGTTGGGAACATATGGAGATACCCCTATTTCTTTACTTATCTATTGTGCATAAAGATACATTTTTATATAGTCTGTACTGTGTCTTGATGGCAGAGGTGGGTGCAATGTCAAATGAAATGAATACAGTTGACCAGTTGACAGGTTTAAGGGGATTTCAAATGGTCGCAAATTGAGAAGCTGGAGATATATTTTTGTAGGTTCCACTGTCATGTTTAAGCACCTGGGATAGACGTGCAAAATGAACTTAGAATCCGCCCCCCCCCCCCTCCCCCCTTTTTGTATTTATTTGTGAGGTTTGTTCTCATTGTAACCTCTGCTTCAATTCACTCACCCCTCCCCCTGGAGATAGGTGGATGCAATGTCAATAAATGAATGAATACAGCATACAGGTTTGAGAGAGGGGGGGGGGGGGATCTCAATGATGACCTAAGGTCACAAATCGAGAAACTGGAAATCTGTTTTTGTAGGTTCCACTTTATTGGCAAATATGATACATGTATTTTAGTCATCCATAGCCACTATAATTGTCTAACTATTGGCATCTGGTGAAGGTTCCTTTCATCTATTTGATAATCGAGTTTGCTCAAATCCAAGTAGTGAACTGGCATCCTTTGAGTAGTTGATTGTTTCATTCCGAAGCACCGTCTGTATTTGTCTATATCCTTATTCAACCCATGCGAACATGTATATGATAATAAAAGTGGTGCAGTGTATTGGACCATCCTTTCATATCAGAAAAGGGAAAAGGGTCCATATATACACATTTTAAAGGGTGAAGAGGCTGACTTACCTGATACGGGCATAGGCAGCATTTTCCCTCATTTTCTGGTCATAAATGTGGAAGTTTTCTTTTGTAAAAAAGTAGAATTCAATTTTATTGCCTACTCATGTTTGCATAAAAATTTGTAGGGTCTCTTGGGTAAGATATCTTATATATCTTGCCACCCTAATCAAGGTTCAAAATATCCATACGCCCAATATGCCGGTATGGGTGTATAGGGTGAATTGATACCTTTTTTTTGTGTTATATTTGTTTTTTTTTTTTTTTTTTTGAAACAGGTTTAGGGGGCTGGTTTAGGTCTCCTCTACACTCTGAACCAATCAGACCCCTGATACACTTATTATAGGGGCAAATCGGTGAGGTCCCGGAACGATATGGTATCGGCCGATACGGGCTAATACATGTCGATACTTTGAACCTTGACCCTAATGTAACATGAAGATTTAAGATTTTTTATGTGGTGGCCCCCCAGGTACGCATTAAGTGGAGCATGTCAATTCTTTAGTTGAAAAGGAAGCTCGCTTTTTGTTGGTATGACTATCTTTGTGTTTTCCAATTAACATATTGCTCGTTTGAAGGCGACCTTTTCGATAAAAAAAAAAGAAAAAAACAAACTCGAGAGAATGGGTATATAGCCTTATAATTGGTTACTTTCAATTAAAAAAAAAAAAGAACTCGTTGCATCAAATACATGTTTTTTTATTCGACTTGCTAAACAGTCTCTTAGTAAATGAGATTCTGTTTATTTTAAGTGTTTTATATATTAAAATCCTATTTTATTTTAAAAGTGCAAGGTTCAAAGTATCGATACGTATTGGCCCGTATTGTGCTGATGACTTATAGATATGCCCTTCTAGAGGCTGTATCGGGTCAGACACTGGACCAAAGGGTAATCGGGTCATAAATCGACCCCTGTGAACCGGTTTCAAAAAAATAAATAAAAGTTAAAAGTTAAAAAAAAAAGTATGATACAGGCGGATACGCCCTGTGTCAATACTTTGAACCTTGAGTGCAAGGCACAAAAAAATCACAAGGGGCATTTTGTGTCCAAGGCACCAGACGTGCCTTTTTGAAGCAAGGCACAAAATGCTAAAAAATTCAAAAAATATTGATATTAAAAATAAAAAATGCCAAAGATACAAAATTTAAAATGCTAAACACAATAAAAAAATTTGTATATACCCTGGGTTTTCATTAATTGACTTAAACGTATCCTAAGATTTTCAAAAGGACTTAAATATACCAAAGATTTTAAAACTTCTATTTTGTCCAGAGAAGAAGAAAAAAGGGTGTGGGAGGAGAGATGGCCAATGAACTGGTTTACCTAACAAAACAAGAGGACAAAGAAGAGAGAGAGAGAGAGAGAGAGAGCTATTCAATCATGGTTTTTAAAACCGATCCGGAAACAGAACCGGTTAGGGGTCCGGTTACCGGGCCGAACGGTCTGAACAGTTGGCCTGTTCTAACAAAAAAATAAAAAAATAAAAAACGGTTCAAACAGTTAACCAGCCGGTTCAGCGATTTGCTGACCAAAATCAACAGTTCTGGAGAAAAATAGAACCAGTCAGGTGACCGGTTCCCGGTTTTTTCCAGTCTGACCGTCCGGTCCCGGTCTGATTTTGAAAACCAAGGTTTCAATGATTCGCTTAAAGCATTTTTGGGTTTCATGTGAATTGGAATTATTGCAATTTAGTAGTTTATATGGCATTAAAGTCATTAACTAAGGTGATGCCATTTTTTGATAAATTGGAATTCACTCGTTAAAACTTAATTTAAGTTCGGCAAAATATGTTTTAAGTTGCAGAATTTTTTTTTTTTTTGAAAATGCACATTCAATCCTATTTTGCATTGTTTATGTGACTGTCATTGGTTGGATCTAAAACAAAACTTCTATACTACCAAATCTGCCTCTGCCCATGTTGTAAGATTTGAAGGGATAAAAGAGATTGAAAAATCCAGGGTATATTTTGAAAACTTAACTGGAAGTAAAGGATAAAAGAGTCATAAGGTATATTTTAAGTCTTTGTTTAAATTAATTTATGAAAATTTATTTTTAAATCTTTTACCCCTAATTAAAAATATAAACTTAAATTTTAAAATAAATATTTTAAAAATCTATTATCTTAAATTAAAATACACAAAAGCTATATAAAAATGCATTTGGACAGGGAATGAATTACAACAGGCCTGGGATATTTGGCGGGCCACAAATAATAGCTTAAAAGGACGGGGAGCAGTCAGGAGAAATGTCCATTCCTTGCCTTCACCAAAGCAAAGCTATACGGTAACCCACAGCCTGCGTTTGGACTTCGGGGAATAATTGATCAAGTTCTTTGTTATTTGGTAACTGATTAGGTTAAATTGACACAAATTAATATTTCACAGAATAATCAAATAATTCTAGCAACGAATACAAGCACTACGTCCATCGAGTTCCAAGCATACTTTTCTTAACTGAAAATCATATCAAATTAATACCTATCAATATATAAAGAAAATATATGACATTTATATCAGATTTCATCTCTAAGAATCCAACAGTGGTCGTTTTTTTACTTAAAACAGAGAAATTTGGGTGCAAAACACCGGCCTGGAGTGAAGACAGGATGCCCCATTTCCTTGGCACAACAAAAGTTTAATTATGTTAATTCAGTCATAAGTCAGCACTGAGCACTTTCTTGCCTTGACACCAACTCAAGCAGCAGCGACCTTCCTACCATCTTCAATGAAGAAAATAGCAGTTTCTGGCACCTGAAAAAAGGTAAAAAAAAGAGACATCTGTTTAACTTACACCACAAGGTCCATGGTTTGGCAATCATTTCAAGAGTTAGAACCTCTTTAGGCATACCTTTCAATTTGTCTCTAATAAAAGTACTTGGTAATTTGTAAAGTTGAAAGACCATCCATTTTGAATAGACTAAAAAGGTAAATAATTAAAAAATACTTGGCTCCTAGAGGGCATGCATCCTACCATAGCCATTTTAAACACTAATTTTAGGTTTTTGTGTTAGGGTTTAGGGGTTTATAGTTTAGGATTTATGGGTTGAGTTTAGATTTTAGGGTTTAAGATTTAAAGTTAGGGTTTAGGATTAAGAGTTTAGATTTTAGGTTTTAGGGTTTAGGATTTAAGCTAGGGCTTAGCATTTAAGGGTTTAGAGTTTAGATTTCAGGGTTTAAGGTTTTGAAATTTAGGGTATAGATCTAAAAATAGGAGGTGGTAGGACGCATGTCATCCAACGTGATAGGAGCCAAGTATTGCCCCAAATAATTATTATGATGTCTGGACCTACTAACAACCTGCAGTTTCTAGGATGCAACTAATAACAAACAAGCATGTTGTCTCCTCCCTCACAGAGCCAAATCTAAGGTGTTGTTGGTGCCTCACCATATTATTTTTTCCAGTTCTTCCCTCAATTGGACTACTCAAGGACTAGATGTCAGCACTAAACACCGTAACCTTGACTTACCATGCCACTTTTCAACCTGACTCAAAATAGCCAAAATCACAGTCAACTTTTTATGCTTTACACCTCCAAGGATGGATTTGACCCCTTTATTCAATAATATAGCGTAGATATTAGGTAATGCAAAAAACCATTTCATACTCTAATGAATCTAACAAAAGCCAACACGTAAAGGACTATATTTTCTGCCCAATTAATGACAAATAGCAAGACTAACAATTTATGCTGGGGTTTCTTATGAGAAATGACAATGGCTCTGAGCCTCTGACCAAACCATGGTTCTACTTAATGTAGCTCCAATTCTCACATCCAGACATGAGTAACCCTACCGGTTTGGTGATATTGCCCCTTTAGTACATATTACATGGACCCTTCACGGCCCTGAACAAATGGCATCTTAGCACGTGAACACCCATCCTGACAAGACACTTGAAAGGACATTTTCTTCTTGCTGATTCCCTAAATCAACAATAAAAATCTCAGGGTCTTAGACAAAAGACTGGGAATTAATTGTAAATTGGTCATGGTAAACAATCATAACCATATCCATGTAATACATTCATTAATGGGAAATCTATATAAACATTCTGCAACTAAACATTAAATCCTTGGATATTAATCACAAATCTGGCATTGTAATTAACCAAAGCATTCTCCAAGTAAAACATGCATACCATGGATTAATTGTACACCTTAAAAAAGGTCATTACCCAATTTTGGTTCCAGCCATCTGGGGTCTTGGGATGGGTGGATTGGATACGGTCCTAACCTGTGGCATCTTTCCACGCAACTTGGCCACTCTCGGACTCAAACCTGTGTTTCTCATGCTTGATAGCTTGATGCTTTACCATTACACCAAGTAATGGCCCCTACCCCTTAAAGCCATCGATAGAAAGTATAAAAGAAAAAAAAAAGTATTATAGCATTACTGATCAAAAGAAGTATGATAGTGCAGTAAGGCCTTCGAAAAGATATAAGAATGCTAAAGCTCGGAAGTAAAGGATTGAAATGAGTTCTAGCTAACAGTTTTTCTGATGCAAAAATGATAATCACCTTTCACTATGTCATGCTTTAATGTAGTAGTGGTCCTAAAAAAATATCTACCACACCAAGTAATCAGCATAGAAAGGAAAACAAATAAATAAAATGATTTCGCATTAGCATGTCATTAAATCACCTGAAAATGCTTTCACAATGTAAATCTAACCAAAATAGTTTGATGGTTAAAGATAAGCCCTCATCTATAACTGCCAAGATCTTTCTATACTTCCAATCCAAAATAAATAAATAAAAAATAAAAAATGAAAGCAAATGCAGAAAAGACACACAAATGGCCTTCTTTCATCATTAAAAACCCCTTTATTACACCCCCTTTCACACACACCGACAAATGGCAGAAGGAACTTTGTTCCACAAGATAAAACCTCCACTACATTGTGATAATAAAGGTCATGAAAGAAGAAAGAATCTAACATAAGATGGGCAAACCCATCCAACACTAAAAAGAGTGCAAAGGATTCCCATGATGCAGAGAAGCAAGCAGAAGAGGAATAAACTATTAACAGATTTTTCTACAGCATCATGTAAAATGCACATGTTTGGAATTGGAATGCCCCTATGGGTCATATGTCCATTGTTAACACTTCATCGAAGGAAGCAAACTACATGAAAGTTTCCACTGGATTGCTAACCCCAAATTCCAGCTAACTCAACATGGTCAGCCACTCCTCTAGCCAAGGAACCATAAAGAAGACCTCATTGTGAAATTGACCTTAGGGCCCTTTCAAGCAATAACATCCCTTTGATCTAGCCAAATGTGAGTAACTTCTAGCTTTTGAAGTAGAAATATGATTCATCAACCTCACCATGTGTCCAGGTAATAGATACCCAAATGTCGAGAAAAAAAAACTAAAAAGGCAAGCTACTTCATCTTGTAGATAGAACATGGTAATTGTAATTCAACCAAGGCTTCGTTAGAAACTAGTATAATGTATTTACAATCAAGAGATCTTGTGCAACCAAAGTCAGAATTCATTGCAATATGAATGAAAGTATCAAACATAGCTAGATCAAAGCTCGTTGGTAAAACAAGATGTCATGGTTTGCAAGGAAATGTGGAATAGCCAGGCTCATCTAGTAAATTGGTAAAAAAGATGAGCTGGTGGAAAGGAAAACAATCAAAATAATGTGAATGAAATTATCGAGAGAACACATTGCAAGCGGTGGGGTGTGAGACTAAGAATCAATCCTAGCTTTATACTTGGGCTCCACTGTCAGAGTCAAGTCGAAAAGACAGAGATAGAAGAGAGGAAAAAACAAACAATTTGGTGGGTGTGTCACCTTGTGTTTGTCGCCACCCTAAAAGAGATATTTATATTAAAGAAAGTAAAAGGACAAATCTGCCCTTAGTGTACAAAAGAAAGAGTACAGAAAATAGATGTACAACAAAAAAGAAGTAAAACTACAAAAACAGCCCTGCGGCTAGATTTTCTCACTGTCTCTACATCCATAAGCCATAGAAATTCTAAAAGGGCAGAAATAGTGGCCATACTTCAAAGAATGATGCTATCAAAGTCTGTTTTCCTTGGGAATGTGATTGTAGAGAGATTCGAAAGTGATGATGGGTCAACTAATGAATGGCAGCATTGTCATCTGGCAGTTTTGATCCATCTTGAGGGAGACAAGAAACTTGGGTAAGTATATTACTCTAAGTATGGGTGCAACTTAGGCAGGCTTGGGTTGGGGAATTGCTAAAATTTCAATGAGCTCAATCCGAAAGCCGGGATCCGCTGCAGTGTAAACTCTTCATATCAGGTACCTGACATCACCTCTAACTCTAGGCTTTCAGTGGTTCAAATAACTGCAAATTCAATGGCAGACAACACTGCAAAGCAAGGAGTGATTAGACGACAGCTTTTTTGGGGACAAATGAGGGATTAATGTAAATCTAAAAATAATAAGGAAGAAAATAGAGTTTTTGGGATTGGCAGTTGTTGACTAATTTATTGGGGTGCTCGGCATTTATTGAATTGAAAATATTGATTCTTTTACCATGGTCAATATATTTCTTCTGCTATCTATAAAAGAAGGCATCACACTCCCATCTTCAAAACATATCCATTGCCTCAGATTCGGCACCATTAGAAAACTTGTACAAGCCCATGATCATGCGATTTAGACATGCCAATTTATATATACAGGTCCATGATGGAAATCTTTATTTAAGGGGTATTTTCTTTCATAGATTTTTTAGTTAACACTGATATCAATTTTTTGGTTTTTAAGTTAAAGGGTTCACGTTTTGTTTTCTTACAAATAGGTTTTAACAAAACACCGCAAGCAGTTTCTTCTACTATTGAATGCTAAAAGTTTAGCCTTTTGACTTTGCTAGTCCCTAGGAGAACTTCTGAGACCACTTGGTACCACCCTGTGGGAAGTTTTCCTTAACTTTCTTAAAAAACCAAGGCTTAGGGCATCATCAAAGTATTTTTGCATTGTTTTTCAAGTTTCAGCTTAATAGAGAATTTTCTATTGCATCACAATATCATACGTACCATAATGTGTACAATGAGGTGCCATCCACATAGACAGATACTAACACATAAGTAGGTACAACATAGAGAACATAAATGCTTTTGAAATCCAAATCTGTAGATTGATCATAATGGTTTTATACTGAGGTTATTATCTTTGGCTAAATGACATTAACAATCAAGTAACTCTATATCACCATATGGTCCATATCCTAATAATTTAAGAAAAAAGCATTGAATGAAGGGATAATATGATTTAAAAACTTTGATAAGGGTAATACTAACCAAAATAATATTCTGAAAATAGTACATGAAACATATTAGAAGAGATAATGGTCAGAAAAAATTACATCAGGCCAGGTCTCTGTAATGAACTCCACAAAATCATAAGCTATGTCTCCTTGTACATCAATTTGCTCCTTTTCAGTTGGCCCCTAAAAATGATTTATTCAGATTTCAATCAGATAAATAAGAAATTGAACAAATTTATGGCCAAGAGTATCTTTTAATGTAACTTAATTCTTTTGCACCTTAACAACAGATGCTCCTGTCGCAAATTTCTTCCCAAGCTTCTTTGAAGCATCACTTAGTTTAACACCTGAAAAATAATTCATTAGAAGTTGAATTCAATAGGAATCAAATCTTCTAATAATCATTACATTTTCCCAATATGCAATTTGATCATAAAGTTAAAGGAATGGCAACAACAATATGTTGCTCACCAAAGAGGTCCAGTCCTTTCACAACAGTGACACATTTCCGCTTGTTGCGCACAATCTTTTCAATAACAACTTCTTGCTTCTCCTGCAAAAGAATCACACCCACAGTGTCACTTTCCTATTACTAGAACTAAGATAAAGCATAAATTAATGGCAACATCCGCTCAAGGTTAATTACATCAATGCAAATAGGCAAAATTCAAGAAACAACTCTGAATGCAACTACATAAACTTTTTTGGGGATGTAAGGTCATTATCTCAAATCATAAGCCCTACAAAATCTTCCACCAGAAGTAGTAACGACCAAGTGACTCTAAGTGCTTGTATCAAGTACTCATCCATCAAATGTTAACATTTAGCACTAGAACAGAAAACATTAGCAATAAAATAATTAATTAAAGACAATTATTTCAACATTAACAATCACAATGCAGGCTTGTAGCAAATAATTAAAAATTAACATAAACAATTAATAATAAAATTACAGCTTAACAGCAAATACCAGAATAATATTAAAAAACAATTAAGACGATAATAGCAATACAAATATTAAACAACTAAAAGTAAAGTATAATATAATAAAATGCAAAAAAACAATGAAATAAGAATATGATAAAATAAATCAGGCCCCACAGATCATCAACACCCACCCAAAAATTCTTTTTTTTTCCCTGTAGAGAAGGTGAGGTAAGTGCAGTCCACAAATAACGGTCATATTTATAAGCAAAAACATGATTTTGTACATATATGCTGAAAAAGGACTGTACCCTTAAAGTAAATAACATATATGTTACAATATAGTACACTCTCTCTAGCAAAATCCCACCTCAGCAGGCCAAGAAAGCAAGCTTGCATATTATTGCTATCACATAATTATCACAATCATCATGATGATGGTAACAATTATGCTTATAATTAATGATTACTTGTATCAGAGGATCAGTTATTTTGATAGTAAAATGAAATTTATTGGAAAGGAAAGAAAGTGAATTAAGAAACATCATATGGGCCCAAAAAAAAAGAAACAAAAGGGCAGGGGGCAACAACAAAAAGGACCATTCCTGTATCTCAGTACCAGTCACTGTACACTAAAACCCCATAATAAAGAAAAAAAACAATACATCAAAGAAATCAATCCAATGCAGACATAGCCAAGGAATTACCAATCCAACCCATCTAACAGAATTGGATATCAATCAACTCTCCAATAAATCACCCCTTATGGCCCAAGGCACGAGGAGAGGCAGATCCAGATGAAGCAAGAAGAAAGTCATTGAAAAGAAAATAATAGTACATAAATAAATATGGAAAACCATAGTTCTAAAATAAATTAAATGTTCTAAGAATCATATTGGCTCAAACCAAAACACTTGAGCATAATATGGAAAACCATAGTTCTAAAATAAATTAAATGTTCTAAGAATCATATTGGCTCAAACCAAAACACATGAGCATAACATATAGGACAAATTCAAAGTAAAAATGAAAGCAAACAAATATGGATCATGCCATGGTGCTTCAGGCATTCAACAATTCAAACAAGTGAAACTCTCATCATGTTTGAGTGGCTAGTGTGATGTTAAATGTCTCACATTCCGAACCTTGAGAAGTTGGGCCTTTATGGAGGTGGAGGGCCAATGTTACCAAAAAAATCTTGCCTGTTTTCAGGACTAGTTATTAGGTTGAAATATAAATCCTTCTACCATGAAGACAGAATTAACAGAAATAGTGCATTTAACCAAATTGACCTTGACAATAAAATTGTAAGTTTTGCTGCCACTAAAATATATATGCTTTAAAATTAACAAATCACCTTCATTTGTAAACACCAAATACTGTCATACCATATAAATTTTATTTTATTTTATTTTTTCTTAAACCTGTTTTCAACTTCTCATTCGCACCTTACTGTTATGGATCAACAAGTATCTTTTTATTGATAACTTTTAATTTTATTAATGCAAATTGTGTGGTGTGTACAAAGGTAAAATTACAAAGACCAATCTTTAGGAAGCCTTGGCTGCTGAGGCCCCTTTACACTCATCTTTATGATTATTTTATAAAATAAAATATCTGATGATCCCCATTAATCATCCCCCGAAACAACTGGTCTATACACCCAATACGCATGAACTTTCATATTGGGTGTTAGCTTATAACTCTTTTTAGTTTTCTTTTTGTCTTTCAAAAATGATTGAGGGGGTCTGTTTTAGGCCTGTCTACCCCCTGAAACAGTTAAAAATCCTCAGAGGCCCTTATTTTGTGTATTGGAGGCCTGCCAATACGATATGATATGCCTGATATGGGGCGTATTGTATCGAAATTTTGAACCTTGGTAACAAAAGGGTGAATTAGACTCTTGAAAGTTTTAAATATCACTTCAGTCATTAAAATTGATGAAAAGGTGTTAATGGTGGAATAAGTAGCTTAACACCAAATTACAAGGGGCGAGTAAGTTAATATTGTAGACCAAGGAGAGGTCTTAGTACAAGTAATTTACCCTAAAAGAAAAAAAGGAATTGGTGGTTATTTTTGTAAGTTTGTTTAAGTTCAGTGGATTGGTTCTAGTAACAAGCTTACAAAAATGAGTTAATGACAAACACTTTTAATCAGTGTATCAGATGATATCAGAAGCACTTCATTTACAAGGCTATACTTTCTGAACATATCAAACCCGGTGCAAGAAAGAACCATAAACCATCAAGAAGACAAGTAATTTGACAGGGAACATCTGCATCAGGATATGATTGCAGAACCATCAAAAAATCATTGTCATACCAAGTAAATGACAAGGTCCAGTAATTAAGATAGTCTGGCTCTATTGGAAAGCAGTGTATTGTTTTTAATTTAATCTTATGAATAATAGACGTTACAGTTACTGATAAAAAATACTGAAGATTGGTTACCACATAGACTATATTACAATCTCAACAAATCATTAAAAATGATGATTGTTTTCAACAAACAGACATCAGGGATACATTTGAGTTCTTTAAAGTTTAGATATCAACTACCACTCCAAATGGCACTCTGCAACTGGCATGGCAATTGAGAACAAGAAGGTATTGGCTCCGGCTGTACCAAGCAACTGTAACCATTATGTAGAATGGAACTCCTGCTCCTGGTATAGTTTATAGACTAAACCCTTTTCATTTTCCACCAAAAATAAAAAGAAAAGATGGAATAACCAGATGCAATTTTCAGAATCACAGAAGCCTCAAGCATAAGAAATGGCATGCAAAACAAATAACAGCATAGGATGTACAAATAGAGTGTAAATCAACTTTGAAATCGGCTGAGTCAAATTAATGCTCCTAAAGGCTATGAGATACATATTAAGCTAAAAATGGATCTGTTGATTAATTATTTGACCATTAACTAATTGCCATGAATTGCAAGACTCTTACTTTCTTCTTTATCTTCCCACCAGGAAGTCGTTTTACTTCTTGCTTAGATGTTGAGGTACCCCCTGCAACAATAAAAACAGAAACTCAGGTGTTAGCTTGACTTCATACTTACAGAAATTTATGGTAAAGAAACCTAAATGGCTAAACCTTCTTCAAATTTTGATTTCTCCAACTGCCCTATCTTACATGCACTCCCTGAATGGCCAAATTACTGCCAGTCCATATGTTTGGACTAAGGAGGCATTGCTTGGTGTAATTGTAAACTCTTAGATTGACAAGTATGAGAACACAAGTTCAACTCTGAGAGCAGATACTTAGTGCAGGAAAAAAATGTCAACGGTTAGAAACATATCCAGCCCTCCCCTTCCAAAACCCCAGATACCTGGGATCATAATTGGGTAATGGCCTTTTATATTTTTGGACAGGATAACCTGACATGGAAGCAGGACTGGATCAAGGGGATTATTCTCTTTTCCAGGTCTATAATACGCAATTATTAAATCTGGGGTTGTTAGGACCGAATATGGAAATGGATTGTAAACTTGTAATAAAACAACCAGTTATAAACAGTCCTAATGGTATTGTGTTGTTTGCATTGATTTATTTTTCTACATTTAATTTGTTCTCTTTTTCATCAATTATTTGAATTATTTATATAAACTAAAAACAAAATACAAATTAAAAAAATAAGTAAATCCACCAAGTTCCTCAAACCAAATTTATTGGGTGTATCAGCTAGAGTCCAATATTTCATGCCTGTGTCAGGTTGCAACAACTCCTACATCCATGCATAACAGTTCATACAGGATCATTGAATTATGAAACAAATCAGGGTAGTGACACACAAAGACACATTGAAATACAAATACAAATCCATAAAATCCATCTATATTTATTGTAACAAGAATCTCGTAAAAGAAGCAGAAAATACACACAACTCACATTTCAATACCAAGGGCATTAGCACAACAAAAAATCATACACTACAGGACTTGGGGAAGAATTTGAATAAGCTTGTCCAAAATCAGCTCATAGTTTTTTTCCTAGCAACAATAGATGTCAGTAATGACCAGTAATTATCCTTTAAAACATAATCGACCCAATGGTTGATGGCTAAGATGTGTTTAAACATATAACTAACGAATACTAAATTGATGGTGTAAGTGCATGCCTAAGGCTTTCGCTAGTGGAGATTGGGGAAAAGAGAAAATGAAGATGAATCGTGCCAGGGATTGAATTAGAGTAAGAAGAAGATGAAGGAGAAAAAGGGCATCACGTCAGAGAGTGAGAGAAAGACAAAGGCATTTGGGCTTTTCTCCTGGTTGTCCCATGCTTGCAAGTAATTGCTTATCCTCAACGCTCGAATGCAAGTTTATACACTCACGCACACGCAGGTGCGTCCAAGTTTCTACATCCAATCAAACGCATGGAAAACACCCGCATAACATCAGCTGAAACCTTGATGTTCAAAGAAAACTAGCACTTTTAAAATGATTTAATCTTATTACACAAATTGTTTAGTTTGATTTACAAACATTTAGTCTTCAAGTATTCAGTACATCTCTTAGTTTTTCCATGTCTAGGCTATTAATTTAGTTGTAAAATTAAGAAAAAAAAAAATGAAAGGGGGGATCAGGTATCGGTACACACGAGATCATTAGACGAGATTTCCAAAAGGCAAGAGGGCAAAGATAAACAAACAAGAAATTTTATTAGAAAAGAAGAACAATAGAAGTACCCGAAGGAGCTGCCGTAGTAGTTCCATCACCGCCACCGGAAGAAATTCCAACCGATTTGAGCTGCTCAGAAACTTTATCAGCTTCCTTGTCATTGCTGTCTGGACATTAACGATAATAGGATAGCGGTGATTGAGGTTTCACCTTTCCAGGAAAAGAAACCAAATAGAAAAAGTTAAGAATAATAACCTTTGAGAAGATCGGGGTATAGTTCAGGAGCATTCTCAATCAACCACGGCTTGCATTTCTCAAAATCAGGTCCAAATTCGCAATACTCTGCAGGGAGACTGCAAACCGGACAGTATAAGACGCGAACTGATTGGGGTTTCTCCGCCATTGAAACTCACTCTTCTGCTTAATTGAACACTCGTTGCGATGGTGATTGTAACACACTCACTCTTCGCTGTAAGAATATGCTTTGTCTCTCGTACGCCACTATTTATTATGCCGCGATCCTGTTTTCCTCCTACGAAACGCAGCGAATGCGAATCTACTATTCTACTTCACTTTTGCTACGACGCGTCAGTTCATCTGCCCTTAGATGCTTTCATTTCGTTGTTTTAGCACGACGCTGTGACACTGTTTAGCGCGGCACAGACTGTTCGACGCTAGAGATGAATTTCTAGACCGATTCCCTGCAGCGTAAAATTTAGACCAGACAAAAATTTGACCCGACCCGATAATCCGATCCAACCCAACTAGATAAACAGGGTTAGTTGGCTGAATATGAGAATGACCCGACCCGGAAATTGGGTTGGGTTGTATCATGAGTCAACTCACTGACCCAATTGTTAGGTCTAATTGGGATGATCTAGAAATTTCCACTTTGAAAATTTCCAATAGGTACCCTGTACTTTAAACTGAGTGATAGTTTAATACTCGAACTTCAAATTGTGACAATCTAGTGCCCAAACTTTCAGGTGCCACAATTTAATACCTATTGTTAATCATCAAGTATCATAGGGAAAGACACAAATTCCCTTCAAGTGTCTTCTGATTTTCTTTATCAATCATCAGCAACAACTGTGTAAAAAATGTCCTTCCCAAATTTTCCTTAGAAGACTGATGAGTGCTGAGATGCGTTTAACTCAAAGACTAATGACTCAATGTTTCTGGTTGCCCTAAACTACTGTTCACCGCCACTGTTCATCCTCTTCAAGCTCTCGAACAGCGGCCGTGCATAATGCTCCCTACGGCCTTTATTCTTCCTTCCTTTTTTTTTCTCCTCTCTCTATGGGAATAGTTGCCGTTTTACAATTTTATATCCTCGTGGTTCTGGCACGTAAAGCTAAGCTGGTAAGCTTTCTGTGATTGTTTAGGTAGCTTAGGTTAACCACATTAAATTAAAAGTCAAATGATATGTATCTTTTTGGCCCCTTTAAATGCAGACTAAGAGGTCCATTGAGAGCATTATGCCATATGTTGTCCTTGGACTTCTTTATGCATACCTTCTATACCTCTCCTGGACACCTGATACCATACGGTTGATGTTTGCAAGTAAATATTGGCTGCCAGAGGTACATACTTAACTAGCATATCCCTATGATTTTCAAGAAGTGTATGTTATCAGAAAGGAAAAAAATAAAAAATAAAAGGAAAACTAATCTTGGTTGTCATCTCCAGTTTCTTTCTTGGTGATAAATCTTTGCTCATTGCAGCTGTCTGGTATAGCAAAGATGTTCTCAAGTGAGATGACTTTAGCTTCTGCATGGATACACTTGTTGGCTGTAGACCTCTTCGCTGCAAGCTCTCTCTCTCTCTCTCTGACATGGTGACAGAATGACATGATAATGAAAATGTATTTTGATTATACCCATAAAAAATTATTTCTATTGAAATTCTAACTTCCCTCATTCCTGCAACTATCCAGGCAAGTGTATCTAGATGGACTGGAGAATGGGATTAAGACCCGGCATTTAGTTTCTCTGTGTCTACTGTTTTGTCCAATTGGAATTGTTACTCGTGATCACAAAGACATTGACAAAAGGAGCTCAGGATAGTGAGCAAACAATGTAAAAACAACACTATTAGGCAAAATGCTTGGAACTTATCATCTGAGAATTCAAATTTGAATTTTTATTCATTGTCAGCAATAACCTTTCTTCTCTCTCTGTTTTTTCAACAAATCTCTAATTTATCCTTGAATATTTACAGAATGGACCAACATATTGTATTTCTTCTTGGAGTTGTATTCCAAATTCCTTTTTAACTTTTGCCTTAACCAAGCCAATGAGTTCAAGCATCTCTCGGGAATTTGAGCTGCCGGTATTGATGAAGAAGTTAGCATGAACTTTGGAAACCTCTGCACTGCCAACTCCGAAGCCTTTCAGTCCAGCCTTCTCAATAAGCTCCCCTGCTGAAACTCCCATGCCAGGAGGATTTCTGAACACCGATCCAGTAGTTCGTTCCCACACAAGATGAGACCATAACCTCCTGTAAATAAAATCATATCCCATTGGCATCTCTGAGGAGAACAATGAAGAATTCAGGAAACAAAATTTGAAATCCTTGTTACTTTCTGAGGTATGCTTGTTGACACTCCTTTGCTGATGCTGAAGGCAACAGACGAAATGTTACAGCCACAATTGCTGCCAAATCTTGCATCGCTTGAAAGGGTGACATGCGGTACCCAAAGGCGAGATCACTTCTGTACAAAATTTGATGCCTCCCATCCACTGTAACGATCTCAGCTGTATCAATGGCATTGGCAGTCTCCTATATAATAAACATATAAAAGATCATAAACCCGCACTGGTGTGATCTCTTGAAAAACAATTCCAAGCAGGTCAGAGCAGGATTACCTGTCCATTGGCTCCAACGTTCATGTAAGCAGCTCCACCTACGTCCCAGGAATCCCAGAAGCAAATTCCAGACCAGAAAACCCTTCATTAGTGCACTACACGCCTAACCGATTGAACTGGTAGCCACTTCCTACTCTGTAGACGCCGGGTTAACTGTATCAATGGCATTGGCAGTCTCCTATATAATAAACATATAAAAGATCATAGACCCGCACTGTGTAATCTCTTGACAAACAATTCCAAGCAGGTTGGAGCAGGATTACCTGTCCATTGGCTCTAGCATATTCATGTAAGCAGCTCCACCTACGGTCCCATGAATCCCAGAAGCAAATTCAAGACCAGAAAATCCTTCATTAGTGCACTGCACGCCTAACCGATTGAACTGGTAACCACTTCCCACTCTGTAGATGCCGGGTTCAATCCTCTCTAGGAAGTCAATCCGGTTCAGAATAACACAACCTTCAAACCTAGAATCATCGAAAAGATAATTGGAGCCATTACCGACGATAATAAAAGGGATGCAGCGGTCACAACATTATCTGTCGTTTAGCGTATGGTCTGGACTGTTGAGAGCTTGGGCTCTGTTTCAAGAAGATGATGAACAATGTGTTTTATTTTTAAGGATACTTTTGACATTTTCAAAAGTCTTAAATTGCACATGAGGTCACATGATATATATAACTGATGGTCCCATAACGGTAGGCACTAAATTGTCGCATTTTGAAAGTTCAGGTACTAGATTGTTGCATTTTAAAGTTTGAATATTAAATTGGCACTCAGCCTAAAGTACAGGGTACCTATCGGGAATTTTCCCTTAATTTTTTCTATTTAGTCTTTACTCTTTATTGTTTACTCTTTAAATTGTTACTTGTTCAAGTTTTTCTATTTTATATTTGGAATTGTAAAATTAATTCTTTTAATTTTGGCATTTTTCATGGAGTTTTTCTTTATTTTTTTTTAAATTTCAGTTATTTTTTTAGATAACCCGAATTGATCCATGGGTCAACCCTAACCTGAACATTTAGGGTTAGGGTCTAGCATTTGATAACCCAACCTGAAATCAACCCAAAGTGTCTTGACCCAACCTGAACCCAACCCACCCAACCCAATTGCTAAGTCTAGTAAAAATCCATACAAAGCAGGAGTATAAACAAAAGGGAGAATTTCTTAAACTACCCCTAAGGTATACCCCTACCTTTTCAATATTTTTTAAATTTACTGTTTTTGACAATTGACTAGCTCTACCCTTACCGTTGCCATCCATTAATATTGTGTTAAATTCCGAATACATGTCACACTATGTGATGTATAATGTTTATTAAAATCCAATTTTACCCTTCACTCTCTTTCTCTCTCTCTCCTCCTTCCCCTTCGTTCTCTCCTATTTCATCACTGCAGCTAGGGGTGGCAATTTTTCATCCAACCCACTGAACCCACCCAACCCGCCCATTTACTTGGCAGGCTGGAAATGGGTCTGATCACCTATTGGGTTAATTTAAATGGATTGGGTTGGGTTGTGGATAACCATTGGATTAACCACTAAAGATATAAGTAAACTTGCTCATCAGCACCTACACCAGTAGTAGCAACATCAACTGGAGCAACAACTCCTGGCTTTTTGGTCAAACCAATACAAAGAAATTGAGCATATATACCACTGACTTAACGAACCACAGCCTTCCATTGGCAAGGATCAAGAAAATCATGAAGGCTGATGAGGATGGAAGACTGATATCAACAGAGGCTCCTGTTGTATTTTCCAGGGATTGTGAGATGTAGGTTCATCTTGGATTTGGCACTACATTCATGGAACCGCACAGAGGAGAACAAGCATAGAGCATTCCAGAAGAATGACTTTGCTGCAACAATCACAAGAATTGATATCTTCGACTTCCTGGTGGACATTGTCCCCAACGAGGATTTGAAAGATGAGGTACTTGCCTCAATGCCCAAGGAGGAATGCTGCCTTTTGGAGGTGTCCTGCTGGCCCTCTTCATATTTATTACATGCCTCAACGTTCACCGCAGGTTGGAATTCCTAGAATGATCACATGTAAACCTGTGGTGGATCAAGCTTTGTATGGACAAGCATTCCCATACATGGCTTAGCAAATATGGCCAGAACCGCCACAGCAGCAGCAGCAACACCACTCTCATATTCTTAAGTTGGAGAACAAAGTGAAAAACTCGTCATGTTAGCTACAAATTCGGTAAAGTTTGAAAGTGCTACTATCAACATGTTCATTTTATGTTTTGAGAAAACTAGTCCGAATCATGTTCCAAGTAGTAGAGCATATTAAGATACATTATTGGCTGTTCGACTGTATTTGGATTCTCTGCAACATATTCTGCATGAAGCAAATATGAAAAAGGTTTATTGACATCAATGGTAGAAAGAAAACAGCAATTAATGGTTCTTGCAGCTATAGTAGTTAACACAGTGAGGGAATTCATGCAAGTCTTTTGCATTACTAATTATCCTGAAATCCGGAAAACATCATTCCTTCAGGAGCTATGGGGCAAGCATCTTCCTCTTCACTCGAGTTCTCGAGTTTGAAGGTTCAACATCAGATTCCTTCGGTGAAGAAAGCACAGACTTGGTTTCAACTTCCACCTGTAGAAATCGAATCCATCAGTATCATGCTTAAGACAGACCTTTGTACTGACAATTTAGTAGCCAATTATATCTTCCTTGGTTTGGTGAGCTCTTATTCTACTAACATTTGAAGAGACATCAGAATCTTGAATGAAGAAACTTATCTGCTTTTGCACACGATGGTACCTGGTTACGAATATCCTTGTCTGGCTGCAGACCTGCCCTTGTGAAGTCCAACACCACTGAAATTAATTCAACTTGATGTGAGGTATATCCATGATCAGCCCCTTCTATTATGTGGATCTTGTGGTTGTGTATGATCTTGGAAAATTCCAATGCATCTTCAGCTGGCACAATTTCATCTTGAGAACCATGAACTGTCACGACCCTGTAAATAGTTTCAGAGATGATTCAATACACATGGGTAATGAAATATAGATGATCGACATAACCTCTTTTGTTGGTAGCTAGAAGTTCGCAGTCAAAGGTTAAGCCAGATGAAGTTTTTAATAAGAAAGCCTCTGCCCATGTTGAGTAAATAAGGTTCCCTTTGCTATTATAAAATAGTTGGAGAAGTTTTGAATCTGTAGAAATTATTTTATTGCTCTGGCTCTTTCATGGTCAGAACTTTGTTTTCTGCCCTGCTACATACAGGCAAAGGCATCCTAAGGAAAGAAGCCTAGTAGTATATATGCTTTTACTCTGATACTGGATACCTGTTCAAAGGTGCTTTAGTTTGTTTCGTGGAGAGTATCTTGTGAACATATTATTCAGGAAGTACAACGGGAGAGTACTCTGGAGTTCCTTGGACAAAGTGGATAAATTAGGCAGAAAAGAAAGCATTTATCGTTCAAAGCTCTTCTGATAATGTTTATATCATCTTCAAACTAAGAAATTAGGATCAAATCATGATTCCTCATAATTTTCTGAACTTAATATTGTCAAAGCCTAAGAAAATATGATAAATATTACAATGGCAAAACACATGTTCCAAAAGACACAAAAGCAATTAGAAGCACTAAAGGAATCAAAGGAATGCATATGCTTCTTTTCTTATGGTTGTATTTGGTTGCAATGCAAATAAATTTGCACTGATGCAAAACCATGGCAGTGCAAATGATTTGAGGGTAAATTCTGACCTACTTTTGTTTCAAAATTTAGCTTACTTTGTTTGATGGCAGTACAAATGAAGTAAATTAAGCCATGAAACAGAATAGAGTAAAATCCAATACAAAATTAAACAAGAATTTGCATATTTTAAATTTGCACTCCCATGCATTAAAACTAGTGCAAATAAATTTGCACTGCAACCAAACATGACCAGGAAATTCTTAGATTGAAAATATTAAATAATTGCTTACCTGTTTTATCCTAAACATCAATAAATCCATCTTTCTTGATTCTTTGCAAAAAATCTTTACCCAAGAGACCTTCAATGCCTCTCTCCAGATTAAAGCGGCCAGAAACATTGATAACAGTATGTACATCAGGGTACCTAGAAGCATACAAGAGCACCAAGTTTCCGCCTGCAAGATCCTTGTTCAGTAACAGCAAAACAAGCTTGATGGAAGACAACACTGAGCTGTTCAGATGGATTTCTGAACTACATACTCTTTCCTTCATCTTCTTTTTTTTTTTTTTTTTTTTTTGGGGGGGGGGGGCTGCATCATTTTGAAATACAAGGAAATAAATGCCCGCTCTTCCTCTGAAGATCAATTGCATTATATTTAATACTTGTCATACTTATTTTCTGATACAGGCACTCATATCATTTCCAAGACCTAACACACTTGTGTTAATGACTTGGGGTTGGCCACATGAAATCTGTTCTTCTACAGTTCTACTCCACTCCATCAAGGGGCCACTCTGTTTACATCATAGGTTCACAAGCTTTAACTATTTTTTAATTATCTTTTGATAGGTCAAGCTTTGTCAGCCAGAAATTGTCAACCTTCGTGTGAAAAATGGTATCATGCTAAAAAATACATTCTATTTAGATAATATGGTATTATGATTTAGCTCATTCAGTCTTAAATCTTATGTTACCATGAAAACACTCATGGTTTGGGGGCATATATTTTTCTCCCTACTGCATCTTTAGTCTTCTCTGCACAGCATATGAAGAGGTGTAGGATTGATATGATCCAAGGATGCACTGGTAACAAATTTGATGAAAACTGGAAATGAATTGATATTTTCCAGAGATAAAATCCACTTTTTGGGTTTGTTAGGCAATGGTGGCTCAAGGGAAGGTGGATGGCGATTTATCTAGAATTATAAGACTATGATTTGATTAGGAAGCTAATGTAGGGCTGAAATTCCTAAAATGTTTGTGCCAAAAAAGAAATTGCTACAATATGTAGAAAATTATAGGGAGAGAAAAAAAAAAGTCCAATATCTGAAGATTGGAAAGGAATTTATTCAAACCATATTAAAGGAATGTTTAAGGTGGATAATTAATGAAGGGGAATAAATTTGGAGAGGTTCTTAGGTGATTAGGCACAGAAGGACGAGAGATCTCAAATTTATAGACCATGATTATGTACATGCATGGTGAAATGTATCTCATTTTCCATTATCAGAAGTTCGTATTGAACCATTCCAATACCACAAAAGAATATGAACAGTTTAATGACTTGCAAGTTCAAACCTAGAAAAAGAAGATGCTGACTAGCTCAGTTGGTAAGTTCTTTTGCTGGTTGTGGCAGAGACTTGGGATGTAATCCTGCCTTCACCAGGATATATGAGTTTGGGGGATGGCTACCCCCCATTGTGTAGCCCCATGGAACCCCAAAAAAACCAAACTGAGAAAAAAAAAAACCATTTTTCATCTGCATTTTCAACATTTTAGTGGAGGTAAAAAAAGTCATTTTCAACATTTTGCAAAGTGCTGGCTTCCAGAATGGCTAAAGTGATTTCACCTCTAATAGCTGAAACCCAAGGTGCTTTCATTGGGGGAAGATTGATTGTGGATAGAGTTCTCATTGCCAACAAAATAATTGACTCAAGGAAAAGAAGTGGGCATGCTGGGCTGTTATGTAAGGTGGACATGGAGAAAGCCTACGACGATGTAAATTGGAATTTTTTAGATTGCATGTTAGGAAGGATGAACTTTGGAGTGAAATGGAGAAATTGGATCAAAGTGTGCCTATCCTCTTCATCTTTTTCAGTACTGGTAAATGGGATCTCATTTGGGTGGTTTAGGAGCTCGAGGGATTTAAGACAAGGGGATCCTCTCTCCCCACTATTATTCATTTGTGTGACAGAAGCCCTATTCAGATGGGTAGAGAGAGCTTGATTTGGAGGACTGGTGGAAGGTTTCAAGGTGGGAAACAGGGAGTTAGAGATAGCCCTACTTCAATTTGCAAACGGCACTCTTTTTTTTTATCTGTGATGCCTCTTGGGAGCAAATCTGGAACGTGGTTTGAGGTGGTAACTGATTTACACATCAATATCTCAAAGAGTGAAATAATGGCTGTTGGGGAGGTGTCAAACCTAGAGTTATGGGCAGAGGATTGGGGCTGCAAAGTTGGAAAACTCCCTTCCAAATATCTGGGTATGCCGTTGGGTGAAAACTGTAAGTCCAAGGCTATTTGGGAACCCATTATAGAGAAAGTGGACAACAAATTGGCATCGTGGAAAACCAAATATTTGTCCAAAGGGGGCAAAGTTACTCTAATCAGAAGTGTGTTGTCGTCCCTTCCTGTTTTTTTACTTCTCTCTATTCCCGATTCCAGCAAGGTGGGCAGCTGTGTTAAAAAAGAAGATGAGGGACTTTCTTTGAAGGGGTTGGAAGGAAAAGTCAAAATGCCACCTACTCAACTGGGGAAGGATCTGCAACTCCAAGAAAAATGGGGGTCTAGGGATCAGGCCAATGAAAAATATCAGCACAGCCATGCAAGGAAAGTGGTTATGGAGATCCAGTGAACAACCGAATAGTCTGTGGAGAAGATTAATAGTGGCCAAATATGGGTCAAGTAGAAGAGAGTGGGATACTGAAGAAGTTAGAACATCTTATGGCTGCTCCCTTTGGAAGGCAATTCAAAAAGTTCAACATCAGTTTCTGAAAGGAATAAAATATGAAGTTGAGAATGGCCTCAGGGAGTCAGGGTGATATTTTGGAAGGATTTCTGGTGTGGAGATTGCCCTTTAATGACTCTGTTTCCTGATCTATTAGAGATCTCAGTAAACAAGGATGCATCTGTGGCTGATTGCTTGGAAAGACAGAATGTCAATGTATCTGGAACCCCCAATTCAAGAGATATTTAAATGATTGGAAGGCGGCTTCTTTGGTCAGGTTATTTCAAGTATTGGATGAAGCAAAGATAAACGGGAGTTGGAGAGGACAAAAGGAAATGGCTCTTCGAAAAATCAGGCACCTTCTCTGTGAAGTCCTCCCATATCTTGTCTAGGGAGGAGCCCTCTGCTTGGAAATCTGTGGATAACTGTTTTCCTGCTGTACAGCTTCTCATTGTATAGAGGCTTCCTTGTAATTTGGCTTTTGATTTTAATATTTACTTTACCTTGCACTCAAAAAATACCAGTGCAATCGAACTTTTGTCAAGAAGAAGGCTTTACTAATTAGATTGTAAATTCTCCAAAAGCCCCCATAACGGTTCCCTCAGATGTAAATAAAACCATGATTCTTTTATATGCTGCATGGACATTAACAAGTGTCAGAATGTGACACAGATCATAGGTATCAGACTTGGAAAACCAAAAATAAGTATTTGGGGGACTGACAAGTATACTTTGAAAAATTTTTAACATGTTTTATTTTATATAAAAGATAGATGATTGTTAGTAAAGAGGACAAATTAAATAGTAGTAAATTATCAAATAATACAAGATCTTTTTTTTTTTTTTGGTAAACAGTGCAATTCGTGTCCAGGTTTGGCCTAAAAATTGGTATTTTTAGTTGCATATTACAAATTCAACAAAGAGAATAGAATCCCATGAAGTGTTGTTTCACATTCACTGTTGGTCCACACATGTGGACATATGAATCATCCTTGGTTAAAGATATCCATGTAAAATAGATGCTTTTCTCTTTACAGCTAAAGCTTGCAATATTAACATATAATATATACATTAGCGCACCTTTACTATGACTAAGAATTGCGGTTATTACACGTTTAGCCCTAGAAAAGTGCTTGATTACAGAACGAAAATCATCAGCCTCCCTCCAATAATTGCCATACTGAAAAGAACCTTCACTTTCCCTGGAAAGAACATCATTAACTCAGATATTTTACTAGGGAACTATGGTATTTTCTGTTTTGTTAGTGTTGGGAAGAAATTAAGTTTAACGTGAAAAACTTATAGATAAATTCCAAATAAGATATCAACAAAAATAATCATAAGCCAAGTAAAGAGAGACACACACGATATTTAACGTGGAAAACTCCTTCAATGTGAAGGGTAAAAACCATGGGGCCAAGGAAACCCAACAAAAAATCTCCACTAATAACTTGAGGTAACAATTACAGCAACTCAAACACCACAATATACTCACAAACTTAGAGCAAATACAGATTCTCAAACATACAAACGAGAATACCAAAAGCGGTGAAAATAACAGTCAGAAAAACTTACAAACGCAGCTACTGTTCAGGCCACAACATGGAGACCTTCACTACTCCAAATCAGATCTCCACCGTTCCGATCGTAGGTCTGTGAGTTTCGAACAATCCCACCAAATTTCAGCCAAATCGAACCACAAATGACCCTTGATCAGAATAATTGATGAAGACTGCCGCGAAATGTTTTCTTTTCCCGAACAACTACGAGTTGCTTCTGTTCGACCTCAAATAACTGGCAATTCAGAGCTCCGATCAAAGATCCGACTGTTCAGAATGAAGAAAAATGAGTTATCCACTTACTATCCAAATTTCTGCTCGATCGGACGGTGGATCGGAAAGTTCCGGCCGTTTGATGAACTCTGCGCACTGAGAAATCTGCACAGTATTTCGATTTCTCTTTTCCTCTCTCTCTTCAACACGCCGCGCGCAAAAGAAAATCTAACCCTAGTTTTTGTTTTTCTTTTTTTTTTTTTGAAAAAAAACAGTTGGCTGAAGGAGAGTGGGCTATAATATGGGTCAATATCCCATAATGGGCTAGGCCCAACAATTCTCCCCCTCCAGCCCATGAGAGAAGGGAGACACATCAAAAAAGACAACTATGCAAATTTAAGGCCGACTGCTCCGGCACACAATTCAAGCTTCTCTCGAGGCACCACTTTTGTCATCATGTCAGCAGCATTTTTGTCAGTGTGAATCTTTTCAAGTTCAATCAACTTGGAATTCAAAACATCTCGAATCCAATGATATCTTACATCAATATGCTTCGATCTATTATGAAATATTGGATTCTTACCAAGATGAATAGCACTCTGACTATCACAATATAAGACATACCTCTTTTGAGTGAAACCAAGTTCATGCACAAACTTTTTCATCCACAGCAACTCCTTACATGCTTCAGTAATAGCGATGAACTCAGCCTCAGTCGTAGATAATGCAACACACTTCTGCAACCTAGACTGCCAGGCCACAACTCCCCCTACAAAGGTAATCAAATAAACAGAAGTAGACTTTCTAGAATCAACATCCCCAGCCATGTCTGAATCTGTAAAACTACAAAGAATAGGTTTCCCAATTCCAAAACAAAGTTTTAAACTAGAAGTACCCCGGAGATATCTCAATATCCACTTCACAGCAGTCCAATGTTCTCTACCTGGATTGGATAGAAAATGACTAACAACACTAACTGCATGAGCTATATCAGGCCTTGTGCAAACCATTGCATACATTAAACTTCCTACTGCAGATGCATAAGGAATACGTTGCATTTCTCCTTTTTCTTTATCACTAGAAGGAGTTTGTCTAGTACTAAGTTTAAAGTGTAAAACAAGAGGTGTACTTACCACTTTAGCCTTATCCATATGAAACCGTTGAAGTATTTTCTCAATATACTTCCCTTGAGATAACCACAACTTCTTGGCCTCTCTGTCACGAGTAATCTGCATGCCAAGTATATGTCTTGCTGGTCCCAAGTCTTTCATTGCAAAAGACGTACTAAGCTCATTTTTCAACATGTCAATTCTAGAATAGTTATGACCAACAATCAACATGTCATCGACATAGAGCAATAAAATGATGAAGTCATTATCAAAAAACTTCTGCACAAAAACACAATGGTCTGAGGTTGTCTTCTTTGAATCCCTGCTGGATCATAACAAACTCAAACTTCTTGTACCATTGTCTCGGGGCTTGTTTCAACCCATATAGGCTTTTCTTCAATCTACAGACATAGTCTTCTTTACCCTTCACCATGAAACCTTCTGGTTGCTCCATGTAAATTTCCTCCTCCAAATCACCGTGAAGGAAAGCAGTTTTTACATCCATCTGCTCAACCTCTAAATCAAGACTGGCTGCCAAACCAAGAACACTCAGATAGAAGACATTTTGACAATAGGCAAGAAAATCTCCTCAAAGCCAATTCCCTTTTTCTGACGACAGCCTTTGACAACTAATCTAGCTTTGTATCGTGGATTAGAAGTATTCTCCTCAGTCTTTAACCTGTAAACCCACCGATTTTGCAAAGCTTTCCTGTCCTTAGGCAACTTGACCAGCTCAAAAGTATGGTTGTCAACCAAAGATTTCATCTCATCATTCATAGCGGCAACCCGTTCTTTCTTGTGCTTAGACTCCATTGCCTCTTTGTAGTAATCAGGTTCTCCCCCATCAGTGAGAAGCACATATTCATTAGACGAATAGCGAGTAGAGGGAATATGCTGTCTAGAAGACCTTCTAAGTGGGGCAACAGTTTCACCAATAGCACCACTGGTAGAAGCATCAATATCATCAGCAACATCATCATCATTATCTTCAACCAAATCATCATGAATATGATTTTGGCCATCATCATGATTACCAAACTTAGCTACACTAGGCGTATGTGTCTCAGGAACTGGATTAAGATCAACCAATCCATCAGTACTTAAAGACTCTGATTTCTCCGCCTTATCAATATCCTCAATGGTCTGATCCTCCATAAAAATAACATCACGATTTCTTACAAGCTTCTTTTCAACTGAATCGTACAATCTATAGCCAAATTCATCGTGACCATAGCCAATGAAGATACATTGTCTTGTCTTGACATCTAACTTGGACCTTTCATCTTTTGGCACATGCACAAATGCTTTACAGCCAAAGACACGTAAGTGGTCATAGGATACATATTTTCTGTACCACACCCTGCCAGGAACATCAGTTTGCAAAGCAACAATAGGAGATAAATTAATAGCATGTGCAGCAGTATATAAAGCCTCACTCCAAAAAGATCCAGGCAACTTTGCTTCTGAAAGCAAACATCTAACTCTCTCCATCAACATCCTGTTCATCCTCTCTGCCAGGCCATTAAGCTGAGGAGTCTTAGGGGGCGTCTTCTGGTGTCTAATGCCCTGCTGCCTGCAGTACTCATCAAATGGTCCACAATATTCACCACCATTATCAGTGCGAATACATTTCAGTTTCTTCCCTGTTTCCCTCTCAACAGAAGCCTGAAACTGCTTAAAGACACCAAGTACCTGGTCTTTACTCTTCAAGACATAAATCCAAAGTTTCCTTGAATGATCATCAATAAAAGTAACAAAATAAAATGCACCACCAAATGTTTTTGTCTTCATCGGACCACAGAGATCTGAATGCACCAACTCAAGCAACTCTGATTTCCTAGAGGGAGGATGACTCTTGAAAGAGACTCTATTTTGTTTCCAAGCCAAGCAATGAGCACACTTTTCTAACCTTGCACCCTTCAAACCTGAAAGTAGATTCTTCCTCGCCAAACAATCAAGTCCCTTCTCACTGATGTGGCTTAGTCTTTTGTGCCATAACACTGATGAGTTATCACACTCAACTGCATTCACACCATCAATGAAAACTGAAGTCTTGGTCCAGTACAGACCAGAACACTTCTTTCCACATGCCACAACCAAAGAACCTTTCGAGAGTTTCCATTGTCCATTACCAAAGGTACTAACATAACCATCATCATCAAGAACATTGGTAGAAATCAGATGCAAATGAATGTCTAGTGCATGTCTGATATTTTTCAAAATCAATTCAGTCCCATTACTTGTTTTTAGACAAATAGTGCCAATGCCAATCACCTTTGACAAACCATTATTACCCATCTTTAAAACCCCATAATCACCTGGAGTATAAGATGTGAAAAAAATTCTTTCTCGATGTAACATGAAAACAGACACCACTGTCAACAACCCAACTTGTCTCATCACAAGCAATATTAATCAAATTCTCATCACAAACAATCACAAGATCACCTATAGTGGTGGTGGCAACACGATCATCATTGTCATTATCTTTATTTTGTTGCTTACCTTTGTTACCTTTATTGTCTTTCTTCAGTTGAAAACAAAATCTTTTGATATGTCCCTTTTTACCACAATAGTTGCATTCAAGGTTTTTGTACTTAGACCTTGATTTGCTTCTAGCCTTACTTTTACCTCTGTTACCTTGTCCTCGGTCTCTATCGTTGCTTCTCCCCCTGTTTTCAATAATCAAAACCTCTGATTGAGAAGAGGATGCTTGCTGAGTTCGTCGTCTGACTTCTTCATTCAAAACATCAACTTTTACATATTCCAAGGTCATTACACCACCAGGAGCAGAACTGGACAAAGTCACGCGCAAATTTTCCCAAGAGTCAGGTAGAGTATTAAGCAACCAAAGTCCCAAAATTTCACCTTCAAATTTTATACCCATGTCGGACAATTGATCAAAGCACCCCTGAAATTCACTTTTGTGATCATAAATAGGAGTACCTTCCTTGTACCTCAAATTCATAGCCTGTTTCAACAGAAATAATTTATTGTTCCCAGATTTAGAGGCATACAAAGTCTCAAGCTTATCCCACAAGGTTCTGGCATGCGAATCATTAGCAATATGATTCAAAACATTATCATCTACCCATTGTCGAATAAAGCCACAAACCATCTCATGCTCAAAAGCCCATTCTTCATCAGATTTATTTTCAGGTTTTTGAGTAGAAAAAACTGGTAAATGTAACTTTTTTACAAATAGTAGATCCTTCATTTTTCCTCTCCACTTATGGTAATTGGTGCTATTCAAACTAATCATTCTACCATAATTAGGCTCCATCATGCAATCAAACAAATCCACAAACAAATAACTTGGCTCTCATACCACTTTGTTGGGAAGAAACTAAGTTTATCCACAAACTATTTCTCTTCCAAAAATAAAAACTTGTAGATATTCAGCTATCACAATTCCAAACAAGATATCAACAAAAACAATCATAAGCCAAGCAAAGAGAGACACACACGATATTTAACGTGGAAAACCCCTCCAATGTGAAGGGTAAAAACCACGGGCCCAAGGAGACCCAACCAAAAATCTCTACTAATAACTTGAGGTAACAATTACAGCAACTCAAACACCACAATATACTCACAAACTTAGAGCAAATACAGATTCTCAAACATACAAACGAGAATACCAAAAGCGGTGAAAATAACAGTCAGAAAAACTCACAAACGCGGCTACTGTTCAGGCCACAACATGGAGACCTTCACTACTCCAAATCAGATCACCATTCCGATCGTAGGTTTGTGAGTTTCGAACAATCCCACCAAATTTCAGCCAAATCAAACCACAAATGACCCTTGATCAGAATAATTGATGAAGACTGCCGCGAAATGTTTTCTTTTCCCGAACAACTACGAGTTGCTTCTATTCGACCTCAAATAACCGGGATTTCAGAGCTCCGATCAAAGATCCGACCGTTCAGAATGAAGAAAAATTAGTTATCCACTTACTTTCCAAATTTCTGCTCGATCGGACGGTGGATCGGAAAGTTCCGGCCGTTTGATGAACTCTGCGCACTGAGAAATCTGCATAATATTTCGATCTCTTTTCCTCTCTCTCTTCAACACGCCGCGCGCAAAAGAAAATCTAACCCTAGTTTTTGTTTTTCTTTCTTTTTTTTTTGAAAAAAAAACAGTTGGCTGAAGGAGAGTGGGCTATAATATGGGTCAATATCCCATAATGGGCTGGGCCCAACAGTTAGTAGGGGTACTCTTTTAATTGTCCTTTTACTCGTAGCTATTTATCTTTTATGGTCACCATCTTACCCATTCCCTGCAAAGTCAAAGCGAAAAGCACTGATTCTTTCTTTCTCTAAAGCTGCAACAATGTTCAGCATAGTGTTGTTTTCCTGGACATAGAAGCTCATCAAAATCACAACAAAATGACATTATCATCGTTGTCATTTCTATTTCGCCGCCCCCGCCGCCTCTGCCTCTACCCACCTCCGACAATGTTGCGGAGGCGAAAGTGGATGGAGGTGTTGCCAGAGGCGGCGGCAAGTGACGACGGACGACGACATTGGTGAACAAATTGCAAGAAGAAAAAGATGAACAGTGATTTTGCCCTTAATAAATGTTATTTTTAAAAAGTTAACTTATTTTTGAAATTTCTTTAATAATATTACGTTTTTTTTTTATATTAAAGCCCAAAAGTTACCTTTATATGCTATTATCCCTTATAAATAACAAGGGATGCCTTCCAATTATGTCCTACTCTTTATTACTAACTCCTTATTGGGTTGTGATTATCACATCATGAAAACTTTGGCTACTGTTCAACCTTAGCTAGACCTTGAAAGAATATAAAACTAAGCCCTGAACAAGGGTTGTAAACTGCATAAAGATTATACAGTCAATATCCATAGTTAGGAGGCATTTGGCAAGTTTTTTAGGAATATCTTCCAAAAGCTTAAGATCTTGAAAGATTGATGAACTTTCACAGGTAGATCTCTAAAGATTAAAGACCGTTTGGTTGCAATTTTTTAATAAATCTTCTCAAAAAGCTGAAAAGACTGGAAGACTATATGGTAAGCATATATAGCACAACAAACAAGTGTTGAACATCTAAATAAAAATGCACCTATGAAATGTCATGTGTCGGACCCATTGACACATCCAGATGTACATTTAGCCCTTGTGGGCCCCACATACACTTCTATATGTGCAAAACAACACTTTGTGGGTCCCACTTACGCATTCACCTCTGCAAAATAATTGGTTTCTACCTCAAGTCTATCTTTTAATTTCCAAGAATAAAAAAGCGCTTTATTGATAATCATGGAAAATATTAAGACCCTTTTCCATGTATGCTTCATTGTCATCATTGTTCTTATAGAATCTTTGTTACATGTGAGGGTCTTTGATAGCATTGTTGCCACCATTGCTACCGCTACTTTTCCTCCAAGGCTTTGCCTCCCCATCAATGTTATGGCATCTCTTTTAGAACGTATATCCTTCGGGAACATAGCAGTACAAAGGAGTGCAATTTGGAGAATTACCCATGCTTGCAGTAACTAACCTGGTGTGAGCGTCAAGAAAACAGGCTCACTTGCCACATGGGCTGGAAATGGAGTTGCTACCCATCATTTATGAAATTGGAGGTGATGGGACCTCCAAAAGTGACTTTAAAAATACTTTATTTTAATAGCGAATCCAAAACCTAAGGCATCAATCCAACCAATCCGGATAAGACTCGGATGAGAGAGGGAATGAATTAGACACCCCTAAATCCAATAGGTAAAACCCACATGGAGCTAACTATGAACATATTACGAGGGGGGCTAGCAAAGCAAGCTAAAAGCAAATCAGCATAATATAATCCGTCCTACCTATATTTTATTTGTCATATTTAATACTATTTCCTTACCATCCATTTTAAACCTTTATATATATATATATATATATATAGGATGGTGCCTCAGCATTGCTGACATTGCTGACACCGGGAGTCTGACATCAATACTCTTCTCCGACCCCGGCATTGCTGACACCGCATAATAAAATAAGGATGGTGCCTCTTTAGAAATGGAACCACATAACACTCAATTCCACCAAATATATTTATGCAACTAATATAATGATGAAATACTCCTAAACAAGTTGCTCACGACACAGAGCAACATCATCAACACATTGATTCTTAAACACGGTAAACACAGCAAATACAGAGGTAGAGGCAGCAGAAGGAAAAATGATGAATAGAAAGAGAGGGATCGAAATCGAGAGAGGGAGAGACGGCGGCCTACCGTTGTCGGGCACTTACGCGTACCTGACCACGAGCTATAGTGCAGATGCACCGCTCGCAGAGGATCAAGGTCTGACGGAGAAGAACGAGAAAGAAGAAAGAAGACTAGAGAAATAACAAGCTATTCATATTCAATTCGCATGGGGCTGATACATTTGTAGAAATATGATCAAGCCGTGTAACGGCCATATGTCAAAAGCTGACAAAAAAAGCCCAAAAATAAAGGGTTCCTAGCCGATAAGGGTAACTTTTCACCCTTAATATCATATAACGGAATGCTGCTATAGAATGTCAGCTTTAACGCGACTCTTTTAAAGAAATATCACTTAGGGGCACTAACATACGAGGTGTATCCAGTATCCACCCTATGACACACACTTCGTATTTGTATCATATAGGACAAAATTGCCCTCTCGACTATTCTCATAAGAAATTAGAAAATTTGTTCTATTCCGTTCAATAATAAAAAAAGGTGTTTCTCTCTCTCGATCATGGCTGAGAATTGGATCGTCATGACCCAGAACTGTCAATGGGTCAACGGCTCCAACCTGTCCGGAAGAACATAATAGGTTCATGTTAACTTCTGTAGAAGATTTACTGATTCTTAGCATCTCCATATTTGGAACTGTAGTGGCAACATATTGTAGGAAACTCTAATCCAAATGAAGATACTGAGAGAAAATTCAAAGAAGTTGTAGCTCTAATTAAATGACGAAGCCAGAAAAATATATGTTATTGATGACAAATTCAATGTAGCCCCCAAGGGAGACGAGTTCGCGGATATAATGGTGAAGCAAGGCTGCTTCATATTGCAAGTGGCCTTGTGCTCCTTCGGTGGTTTAGCATCGTTTGTTTACCCTTAGGATATAAATTTGGGCGAAGATTGGGACAAGAAAAGGATCAATAACTGGGTCTGTCCATGTTTTCCATCAGTATCAATTTCCCCTCTTGATCCTCTACAAGTTGATGGAGCAAAGCTTCTTCCAAGCGGTGTTGAGTAGGGGAAAATGGAAGGGACCCCATGACTTGGCGAGGATGGTGTTGTATGACAGTCTGGTGAAGCCCACGCTTGATCTCCATGGAAGAAGAGCAACTACATTTCTTGGCTTCTTCCATTGCAAGAAGAGTGGTTTGGCAGAAGAAGTGCCAACTGCCAACCCTTCTCCATGCTCTTTGGCTTACTCCGACTGGGCCTGACTTGAGTGGTAGTGTTGTCAAAGAAGACGACAGTAGTACACCTTCCGCAGCACGACGGAGTTGGGAGAAGATGGAATTAGCTTCGGAAACAAGAGGATGGGGATTAGAGGGATACAAATTCAAGACAAAATGGTTGAAATTTGATGCTTATCTCTGCCTCCGTTCATCTCCATTGGACCCAATTCAAAGACGCTGCTTGAGAGCTTGATTGATTTCAAAGGGGAGTTGTATCAAGATAGAAGCGGTGGTGAGGTTTGTGCATATCTGAAGTTCATGAGTGAGCTGGTTCGTAGTCATGAAGATGCCAAGGTACTTGCTATACATGGGATCATTGATGTCGATACTGCATGTGTGGAAAGTTTGCACAATACCTCGGTGCATTTACTCTTGCCGGAGGTAGTAAACGAACGACCAGAGTCTCAGTGTTGCAAGTGATGAGATTCGTAGTTATGTGAAGCCCAGCAAATGGGACAAGATTGTGAATCTCATTGTTATCACTCTACTTCTCACATTGGTGCAAACCATCTATACCTATCATCACCCAAAGAAATAATCGAAATTGGTTGCAGAGCATTCAGCCTTTACTTGCTTCAATTCTTTTTTTTTTTTTTTTTTTTCCCTTGTTGTTTGACATCTTGGTGTGGTTTGTAGGGATTCTAGTATAAAGAGCTAACTTCTGATCTCTATTAGCAACAAAAAGATGAACAGGGTTCGAGATGAAGAACAAGGCTACAATAGGGTTTACTCCGATTTTGGAGAGAGAGTGTTACAATTTTAGTTGAGTTCTTTAGGAAGAAGATGAATGGATTTTCAAAAGTTTCAGTCGATTACCAAGAAGAGACTGACAAAGAGATTTCTTTGGGTTTTCCGTACATTTTGCAGAAAAGAGGAAATGATTATAATAAATAAGGGCAATTTTGTCATAAAAATGCAGTTCGTTTTTTACTGCCCTTTTGTGATATTAGCTTGCAAAAGATGTCTTGTCTCTGATATTTTACAAAACAGCTACTTTTTGTTGCTAATAGAGGTCAAAAGTTACCCCTTTTTGCTAGAAACCCAAAAATAAATAACGACCTCAACGTTTTAAGTAATAATCAGCATGATAGTGGGGAATACAGGGGAAATCTTTCCCTGTCACCGAAGGCTTGCAGCTGCTATCGGTTTATGCATGGTGACGTAGTAAGCAAATATTTCTTAAGTTGCCACGTGGACCTCCTGTAGTCGTTTGCCTTGTCCTCAAGGCAAGCTCCTGCATAATTCTTCAGCAAGTCTTCCCATCTCTCCCAAGTGACATCTGTCTCTGGAGTTCCTGTCCACTAAACAAGAAGTTCTATATCTGCTTTATTACCTCTTTTCTCCGCCGTTTGAGAACCGCTTTTGGGAATGGTTGAAGAGTTCCTTCAGGGCTTAAAGGTTGTAGAGTCTGGGCGACCTGGTGATGTTCCCCAAGTGTTTTTTGTCAACCAAGATATGTGGAACTTACACCCAATAGGCAATTTCAAACGATATGCAACTGATCCTACTCTTTCCAAAACTTTGCATGGACCAAAAAATCTTGTTGCTAACTTTTGTGATCTCCCGGCTGCAATGGTAGTTTGTCTGTAGGGTTGTAATCGAAGGTAAACCCAATCTCCTACCTCAAACTCCCTCTCTGTTCTGTGACGATCTGCAGTTTTTTTCATCCCGTCTTTGGCCAACTTCAGATGATGTTTGAGGTCAGCTAGTATGGTTTCTCTTTCTCTAAGTTCATCCTCCACAACTTGTACCTTAGTCGTTCCAGGGACAGAGATTAACAGGGAGGGTGGTGTAACACCATACACAGCTTCGAAAGGGGTCATTTTTGTGGAGGACTGATAGGCGGTGTTATACCACCATTCGGCCAGAGGAATCCATTCGGCCCGTGTCTGAGGTTGGGAGCTGGCAAAGCATCTTAGGTAATCAGTCTTGTTGAGTGTTTCTGTTTGTCCATCTGACTGTGGATGGTAGGAAGAACTTAGGTTGAGTTTGGTTCCTTGCAGTCTGAAAAATTCCTTCCAAAATGAACTCGTGAAAACAGGATCACGATCGCTTATAATGGAGGTTGGCATGCCATGGTATTTGAATACTCCATCAAAGAAGATTTTGGCAACATCAGCAGTTGAATAAGGATGGGTCATGGGTAAGAAATGCCCGTATTTGGATAGTCGATCCACGACCACCAAAATTATAGGCTTGCGTTGAGAGAGAGGTAAGCCTTTGATGAAATCCATCGAAATATCTGACCAAATTCTTTCTGGGGTTGATAACGGTTGCAATAACCCAGGTGTGGGCACATTTTCATTTTGTTCTGCTGGCATACTTGATCCACTTGCAAATCTCTTTTCTGTATCCAAGCCAGTAACACACTCCCTTAATCCTTGCTGTTTGTGAACAACATGTCAGACTCAATTTCAAGGCGTTCTTTGATGGCATTCAGCTGCTCACACAGGTCGTCGAGCTTCTGCTGCATGCTGGATAGTACTTGATCCTAAATGGCCAAAACAAAGGAGAGCATATGAGCTTTTTCATTTCTGGAACATAAGGAAAACTGTGATACAACTTTTGCAAAAGGGAAAGAATATACAGAGACGATATCTATAGTTAGTATATACTCTATTTTTCTAATAGTAAGGTAGGAAAAACATACGGTAGAAATAAATGGAGAAAATATAGATGGAAAGACAAAAAAAAGCAATGAACTTGTACCTCCAAACATTGGGGATGTTTGGGTCAAAGAAATCTTTAATAGATTAATAAAAAAATTTGGCTAAGCTTGGTTGCAAAATTCTAAATGAAAAGGATAATCTTTGGGTCCAAGTGAATCATTAATATTTAAGAAATAAAAATTTTTCGGAATTGAAGGGTATCCTCTAATTAAAAGAGGAATATGAGTTGTTTTTGGAAATGATAACTCAACTAGGTTCTGGTTGGATAATTGGGTTGATGGAGAACCCTTGATCAATGTCGTAGATAAAGACACAATTTCTAATGTAGACCTCAAAGTCATTGAGGTGATTGATATGGAGAGACTCACTTGGGGTGTAACAAGAATTAGTAGTCTTGTTATTGAGGACAAAATAAAATATGGAGACCCAATATGAGAGATCAATTTTCCATTAAAAATGCCTAAAATGAGGCTTCCCTAATGCATGGAAATACTTTGAGGCCTTTGAATGGTACCAACAAAATATGGGGTATGAATACCACTCCAAAACATGAATATTTTCTATATCTGCTTCTCAACAAAAAACTCTCCCTCTAACAAAATACTGATTTCGAGAGGTCTGGATATTGATGGGTCTTGTTTTATGTGGGGAACAAGAAGACACAAATCACATATTTATAAATGGTTCAATAGCTAAGAAGGTTTGATTAATTACGAGAGAATCTGTTTAGATTCTTAATAACTTTATTGGCACTATAAAAGTGTGTTTAATAACAACAATATGCTTCCCTCCGTTATTATTGAAAGAGCTCGAAATCCATTTTGAGAAATTCAACTTATCATGGATTTTGACTGGAATGAGCAGAGAAAAAGAGAAGTTATTCCTATTAGATGGTCTAGTACTAAGTATGAGGCAATTAAAATCAATTTTGATGCTTCTTGTATCAATTACAACTATACAAATTGCTTGTGTTGCATGGGATCGTGTGGGCCTTCTCTTGGACTTCAAAGCATACAATTTAGGCAAATCTACCATCAATGTTGCCAAGGCCTGAGCCGCTTGAGAGGCCCACAATGTTACCCTTAATTTTCTTAATAGGTCCATCATCATTTAGGGAGATTCCAAGCTCATGATTGATTGTTTGAAGAGAGCTATCAACCCCCATGGAGAGTGCTACTAATTATTGAAGACTCCAAAGATTTGTTCAAGAGACTTGAAGGAAAGGTGGAATATTGTCATATCTTTAGGAAAGAAAATATAATTGTAGATTGGTTAGCTAATCATACTCACACTAAAGAAGTTTCTAGTAGTTCCATTCTTAAGCCTCATAAGGCAATGTGCCAAGCTGGCACTTTCCTGCTTCTTGGGTTCTTTCTAAAGGCATTTATATTTTTTTCTGCTTTTTCTCAAAAATACTTTATCTTTTCTTTTTTTTTTTTTTTCTATTCTCTAATTGTAGAATTAAATAGATTAATTGTAACCATTCACGTTTAAAGCTTTTAACACTTAACATTAACTCAATATTAACCCTCTCTCTTTTTTATGTCATATTCTAAATTGAGTCAATAAAATGATGGAGACGTTTGGTTTTCCAAAATGTCTCTTACTAAAGGTGGTGGAGCTAGCCAATTAAATGTAGGAGGAAAAATTAGTTTTCCAATGAGAGAAAGAGAGAGAGTCATGCCTACACCTACATACCCAAAGGCAATGATCTCACCATAGAACTAGGCAACAAATACAACAACTCCTAGAGCCTTGGTTATTTTTATAAAACAATGGTTATTTTATAATTAACAATAATCTTACATATATATGGTTCCATCAATCGGTTTGAATGGCCACTGATTTTGGGTCGACGGTTTGTCCATCCAATTTAAACGGACGACCCGTTCTGACAACAAAAATTACAGGCAAAAAATTGAGTGTGTGAGGTCCATTAAGCAGTATCATACGTGCTATGCCATTCGAGCGTGTGACTCATACGACCTAAAAACAGAACCGTTCTGGCCACCGATTTTCAGGTCAATGGTTCGATTGTTCGGTTCGAACAGATGACCTGTTCTAACAACAAAAATTAAAAAAAATAAAAAATGGCCAAAAACCATTAAGTGGGTCAATAGTTCAACCACTCGGGTCAATAGGTTGTTGACCGATTCAACAGTTTTTTGCTAGGGACCAGGATTGGGGTAAATCGGAACTGGTTGCCTAGACGAGTCGGTTCCCAATTAAAAAAATGGCGGTTTGACCGTTTAGTTCAAACGAACGACCCATTCTGATAACAAAAATTACAAGCAAAAAATTGAATGTGTGAGGTCCACTAAGCAATATCATACGTGTTATGTCATTTGAACTTACGACTCATACGACCCAAAAGCGGAACCGTTCTGGCCACCGCTTTTTGGTTCGACCATCCGGTTCAAACGGACAGCCCATTCTGACAACAAAAATTAAAAAATGGCTAAAAACCATTGAACAGGTCAACGAGTTGACGGCTCGACTGCCTAGGTCAATGGGTCGCTGACCGATTCAATGGTTTTTCACTAGGGACCGGGATTGGGATACTACAAAACCAATTTCTTGGATGGTTCCCAATTAAAAAAAATAAAAAAATGGCAAAAAAGCATTGAATGGGTCAATGGGCCGACGGTTCGACCGTTCGAGTCAATGGGTCATTAACCGATTCAACGGTTTTTTACTAGGGACCGAGATTGGGGTAAAACGAAACTGGTTGCCTAGACGGTTCCTCGGCCGAAATGTCCATTCGTCTGGGTCAACGGCGGTTTGAAAACTATGGTCTTTTATGCTTTTGGATTTTCACCATTCAAATGTTTCTTCTACTATGGGTATTATTCAAGTGTGTGCAGTATGTTCATTTTTTTCATTTTCTACTTTTGTTTTGTTTTTTTTTGTTATCTTTAAGATCCTCCAAAACAGTCTAGGGTTAAACATCATTTTATTTCTTCCCTTTTGTTTTTTCTTTGAGTTTTCTTGTGCAATGTTTTTTTTTTTAATTTTCTTACAAGACGATCTGCTTTATCTCTTTCTTTGATTGCATGCATGTTTAGCTCCGTCTCAAAGCAGAACTTTGGACTCGATATTCTGATTTTTTTTCCTTGGCTTTTTTAGTTTGGTGGATTTACCACCATTTTTTTCCGTGTTTAAAGTCACTTTGGATTTATTTTTCAAGGTTTTGGAATCACTTGCAATGTCCACCCTTCCCATGACTATGACTATAAAGTTATTTCGTATAGTTATTGACATCTAGAAAAAAACAACCCGAAAACAAAACCGTTTTGGCCACTGATTTCCATGTCGATGGTTCGACCGCTTGGGTCGAACAGATGGCCCGCTCTAACAACAAAAATTAAAAAATAAAAATTGGCAAAAAATCGTTGAATGGGTCAATGAGTCAACGGTTCAACCATTCAAGTCAATGGATCATTGACTGATTCAACGATTTTTGGCCGGGGACCAGGTTTGGAGTAAAACAAAACCAGTTGCTTGGACGGTTCCTGGGCCAAATGGTCTTACCGTTCGGGTCAACTAGGAGTTCTCGATGTGAAACGAAGGACAACTATGAAGTAGAATTCAGAACTATCACTGTATGATTGTGTTCTTTTATATGAGATGCTTTGTCGAAACAATATTTATAAAATGAGCACATGGTGATCTCTTTTAAGTCTCTATATGAGTTTTAAGACTTGAATACTTATAATTGCAAGTTTCTTATTAAGAAACCATTGTCTTTTTTAATGTAGAAAATAGCAATATTACAATTTCAATCCAGCCCTTGCAGAGTAAGGCCCCTCTGCTAGTATTTTATAAATACAAATATGAAGGCGTGTTAGAGTCAATTGTCACTAAGGCTTAGTTTGGAAGTACAAATGCAAATATGAAGAGTGCAAAACCTTATTTTTGTGTTGTTTTGTATGTATTTGCATTTGTACTCTTTCAAAACTGAGCCTATTTGAAATGCCTATTAATTATCTCTTAATTTAGTTTAGTATAAATTCAATGATTTATTTACTATATTAGATATTTTATTTAATATGAAAAAACTAACTACAAAAATTAAAATAGCATTATATTTCTAATAATATTAAAAAATTAATTAATTAATAGGTTGGCTCATTCCTAACCAAAATTTCTATATTATTAATCCCTTCTAAATTTAATTTTATATTAAACCAATATCCTATGCATTTGATTAGAAAATTAGTTTAACAAAATAAATATAATGAAGAAAAAGAATAAAAAATATTCCTGGATATGTTTTTTAAAAGTATAAATTATTGAAGTAATCCATATTTTTAGAAATCTAATATTAAATACACTAAAAAATATATGGACTACTATTACATATTTTAAGTGGTTGTGGGAAAGTTTAAGTGGCTTTATATTTCATAGAGCCACTTAAACTTTCCCACAATCATTTCAGTGTCGTTTTGTATTAGAAAACTGAATCAAATAATGAGGCATTTTGATACCGACCCGTGCATTTGCAAGGGTCACTTCTGTGTAATTTCATACAACAAAAAGTACTAAACAGTAGCATTCAATGAAAAAGAGCGATTCTAATAAAGTACAAACACGAGGAATTAGGAATTAGCCACTTGGGACAAAGAGGAAGTAAAACAATTGATACTGGACTGAGTCCCCCAGCTTCTCCCCTTACCAATGGGTAACACGCTGACTAGTGGAATGGATATAATTAGTGTCATAGCTGATGTAAGCTTCAGCTGCATGTAAAATCTGGCTTATCAACAGAATTAACCACAAGGTCAGGATTTGGAGCCTCTATTTCCAGTATGACCTGTGCAATGACAACCAGATTAGGTCACAATATTCAACTGGAAAATATTGCTTTGAATGTGTGTGTATGTGTAAGAATGTTTTCTAATTGGGTCAATTAATGAAGCTTCCTAGATGGCTAGATGATCCCACTTGTTTCTGCCACATAGGAGGAAAGATAGGGGAGAACCTCTTGGATGGCCATCTTTAATTTCTGCTGTAAGAGTACACCTACCATGTATTGGAGTTCTATCTGAATATTAAACTCTTCAAAACAACCCAAAATGGAGCCTGCTGTTTATAATTAAAAATTCTGGTCAACATTTTTTATGTGGAGATAGCATATTTAACCATTGATTGATAAGATTGGCTTCACAAAGGCTTTAAACACAAATTTTGATGGAATTGGACAAATGAATTTGTGATGCATTAAATGTAACTCAATAAAACATGTCTGACAGATTAGTTTGTTCGTCATTCCAATAACTATGTATTTTCTTAAGCCTCGACGAAAGTGGTATGAATCTTAGACCTTGTTTGAAATTATTCCAGGTAGCTGTATTCTGCTTGTGCTTTTGAGGCTCAACAATATAAAGTGGGATAATCTAAACTGAATTTACAGTTACATATTTTAGTTATTCATTCTAATTTTCAGGTTAAATGATGTCCAACAGTTTGACCAGGATTGATACTGTCTAACTAGATTGAATCCACTAACCATTCATTTATGGTTTCAGAACATAGGTTTATATTTGTAAACCATGATCAAGGGCATGGTGATAACTGGAAAGTGCATTAGAGTATGTCAGTAAATGTCTTATCGATGTCAGACTACTAGGACGTATAATGATCCAAAAGAGAGATCCATCATATAAGAGGAAAATAGTTTGTCATACCAGAACATTTTCTCCTTGTTGAAGAACTGGAGCAGGGACGTAAAGGTTGCACTGTGGTCCAGCCAACTGCAAAATAATCCATACAAAAAAAAAGCAGAGATAACTTGGTGTCTATGCACAATCAAATAACTAAATACATATACTAAATATAAATATATTGCAAATCTTTACCGGCCAGAATCTTCCTATATTAATATTGTTAACGAATGCAAACCCTTTACCCCAGCCTCTGAATGATATGAAAGTGTCTTTAACATCACTTGAAGTGTCAATAAAGAACTCTCCTACATAGAATCCTGGTCCCTTAGAGATGGCCTCTGCAATAGTAAAGTAAAAGACGGTATCAGTATTGTGTATCGCCATCAAGATTAGCATTTGTTCTGTCAATTTCGAATATGCTTACAACATGAAATAAATCAGAGTAACCAAATGACTAAAGATGCAGTTACAGTAAAAACTGTAACTGAGAATATGTAAACTTGTCTAATAGTAATGCCAACACAAAGACTGATAACCACAGCCATGATTTGTATAGTGTCCGATGATCAATTCAGAGTTCATGTTTTATTGAACAGAGGAGCTTATTTAGGTGCTATGATTTTCTTATAATTTTCATGATGGCAATACTCTTCTTATTCAAATGTGAGGATTTACTTGCGAAGAAGGAATTCATTGATCATTATTGAAAATAATGACTTACTTGAGACCCATGATTGTTGTTGAGTAGCTTTGAACTCTTGAATTATTATTTATTGTATTTCCTGTCTTTAACTTTCCTTTGTTCACTTGTTCTACAACGAAAAACAACTATATTTTATTTGGGTACATTAGATATCAAAAGACTTATTGGTTGCATGTTTGGATGTAAAAAATACTAATCATGTGAAAACATGGATGTGCACAAGCAAGGGATTGGGCATAACATTGATATAGGCACACCTTGAACATAAGCATTTTCATGGGGCCACCACAAATCCCTTTCCCTTAACTTGTCTGGAGAAGCCGACATGCAGGTACTGTGGTCATATAGGTTACTTGGAGAGGTAAACTGGTCACCCAGGTGGATTGGAAGTAGGGAACTCTAGATTAGCCATGTATTCACTTTCCCAGTCTGTCACTCCCAATGCCACAATTTTCTGGAGATTTTTACAGTGATATTACCCATTAAAAATTCAAATTTTTATTTTGATTTTTTAGAGTACAATAATAGAAATTGCTGAAAGTTGATTTTGATGTGATCCTTGTGAAGAAAAGAAATAGGAGCTGAAAGGTTTCAGCAAGAGAGAAAGAAAGAGAAGAAGAAGTAGAAGAGAATGGGAGGTTGCCAAAAAGAATTAGTTCTGGCCGCCCCCTTCCTTTTGATTTATATATTTCATAAAAAGAATGAACAAGCACAATAATACCCTCAGTAAGTCGGCTATTAGTAAGTAGCTGAAAAGACAACTTAAACTAGCATAAGCTGATGAGCTTAAGGCCCAATAACTTCCTAACTATAAATAAAATAAAACAAAGCTGGGCCAACTAACTTGACATTGGCCCCAAACTCAACAACAATAAAGGACTAGAGCAAAAACCCAAAATGAAAAAAGAAAAGAAAAGAAACAGAAACAGCCCCCTCTAGGAATAGGAGGGGGCAACACAAAGCAATACAAGACCAGTCCTATGCCTAGAGAGATATCATTATCAACATCATCTAAGCCTTGTCCAACTATATGGGGTCATCTACATGGATCTTGTCTTGCCAACCCATCGTGCCATATTGATTGTTAAATTATGGGCACTTAAATTATTTCTTACTAGTTACTACTTCAACCCATGTCCTTTTAGATATGCCCCTAGCCCTTCTAGTCCCTTCAACTTGCAACAGATAGCCTCTTGCATATGTTTAGGCAATTCATCTATGCATGGAGAAGAGTGCCCCAATATAAAAATAGTCTCTAACGCCTTCCCTGACTAATCTGTCCACCATGGAATTGGCTAATTTTAACACCAATGGAATAAGGAGTTCAGGAAAGAAGACAAAAATCTAGCCTCTCTAATGAAATGTCTCAAGGAACCAGGATCCAGATGATCAAGATCTGAGTCACCCTTAGCATTAACACCTTGGACTTGCATGTAATGAATAACCATGATACTCTCAAGAAGGAATAGGATCTTTGTTCTGGCCAGGTCTCCCTCACCAATGGGCCCAGGATGAACAAGAATGACCTCCTTTACAGAGCAAGAACAAGTAATAATCTGCCATTCTCTGACCCAAGGTTTAAAATGTCAGTTTTGGTGGAAATGTAGGACATCCTAATATAGGAAACATACTGGAAATGCCAGAATAACGTGTGGAAATATTGTAAAAATTATATACATGGTGAAAACATTGTGAAATATGCAAAAATATAGAATGATATTTATGAAATGATAAAAGAAACAGACCCTTTTTAAATTTTTATATTTGTTCAAATCATTGAACAAAGCTAAGAAACTAAGGTTGTAGACAAAATAATACATTGTGAAGTTGTCTTGTAAACCTCAAGCGTCAAAACTCCATGATAGAATGAGTTCAATCAAAATTTGAACTGATAGAAAATGCAAATGATTTGTTAAGGAGCCTTTGGGGAGACAAATAATACGTTCATTTGCCACTAGGAGCCTTTGTAGAACCTTATTGGGGGCCCTACACCCTTTGGATTTGAGAATGTGGCTGGAAGTTCCCAATTTTTTGCAAAAATTAAAAGATTGGTGGTTGGAAGGTGGAATTAGGACTAGAAACAAATAGGTGAGATTCACAAAGAAGTTGAAGAGACTAAAGGAAAGAATCAAGGAATGGATCAGAGAAGAGTTTGGGAAATTGGAGGAAATGAAGGAGGAAATTGCCAGAAAGATTGATGAGCTGGATCAAAAGGAAGCCTGAAGAGAATGTGGCCTAGAGGAAAGATCAGAAAGGTGGATCTTAAAAGTGAAACTAGAGGAGATTTTGAGAAAGGAAGAAATCTTTTGGAGACAAAAATCAAGGTGTAAATGGATTTTGGATGGGGACGGAAATACGAAGCTCTTTCATCGCTTGCAGTAGGAGGAGAAGAAAAAGCTTAGTCTCTAGCATTGAGATCGAGGGAAGAATAATAACTTCAAAGGAGGAAATTGAAAATGCTTTGTGGACCATTTCAAGTCAATATTTGCCTCCTCAGATGAAAGGACACTGGACTTGGGAGAATTAAATTGGGATAGGGTGTTGGATCCCACAACTGACCTCTTAGAAAGAAATTTTGGTTTAGAAGAGGTTCATGATGCAATTTTCTCGATGGACAGATCTAAGGCTTTGGGACATGATGGTTTCTCAATGGCCTTCTACCGAGACTGCTAGGAAATATTAAAAGATGAATTGATGAATGTCTTTGTTGAATTCCATCAAAAAGGGGACATCTCACCAGAAGCAAATGCAACCTTCCTTGGTCTTGTGCATAAGAAGAAAGAGGCCAAAACCCCAAAGAATTACAAACCAATAAGTCTAGTGGGTTGTTTGTATAAGATCATTGTATAAGTCGGTTGAAGGCATTTTTTTAATCCAAATAATATTTAAATAAATTATAACTCAGATAAGTGGGTTGGCTAGTCTGCTAGCCAACTCATCAAAACTATAGAAAAGTATCCCATATGGGAGTTCCCTCTCTTTAAGTGGGAGGGACAGGTGTCCTTCACCTAGGAGGAGGAGGCAGTTACATAACTACCCCACTCCCTATTTAAGCTCCTTAAGGGGAAGCTAGGAACATCTTCAAGGAAAATTATCTCGAGATTTTTAAGAAAAGCAAAGATAAAGAGAGAAGAAAAGAGAAGTGCTCGAGGGAAGGCAGGGAAGGAAAACAAGTTTCACTACTACAAGTAGGAAAAGGAAAGTTCTCTTCGTGAATACTTCCTATATATGTCTTTTGCTATGTATCCTTCTTTCTCTCTCTTTTATTTTCACTTTTGAGAAAGGAAATAGAGGGAAATAAACCATCTATAACCAGGTGCCTCTACTTGATTGATTATGGTCCATCTTTCAAGACAAAGTCAGGGATTAAACCATATACAGTCTAATTCTCAAGGGATGATTATGGTTCCCTTCAAATGAAAATGAAGAACAGAGGGATAAAAACCATCTACAATCAAATATTCAGTTTGATTGACTACGGTTCCCTTTTTGTATGCAAAAATCCAAGGATTAAGGCTGTCTATAGTCAGAATTTTATATGATTGACTACAGGTTATTGTGAAGAAAGGAGTGAGAAGGAAATTTTCTTTGTATAAAAAAGAAAAGAGAGGAATGTATTGCCGTATACTTTCTCAACTGTATTTTCTTTTTCTTTCTTCTCATTCTTGTACACTTGATGTAAAAGAAACAAAAATGAAAAGTTCTTTTTAAGTACTTATTGTTCTTTTCTTTTGTTCTATGCATTCATTTCTCCAAGTCAGAATCAAAAGTTGTTCTCTACTTTCTTGTGGAGATGTAATTGAGGGGAATAATCCGTATGATTCCCTAAATGGGTCTTACCCAAAATAATCAAAACTCAATCACTTGATTGAGTGAATTATGTTGCATGAGAATTTATTAAAATTTTCAAACCAACGAAGTCATAGCTAGTTAGCTAAAGACTATTTTGCCCTTGGTTATTTCTCAAAAACAAGGAGCCTTTGTAGAAGAGAGACAAATAGTGGATCAAATCCTAGTGGCAAATGAACATATGGTAGTAAAAAAAACAGGGAGGAAAAGGTCTGATTTGTAAACTGATCTAGAAAAAGCTTATGACATGGTGGATTGGTCCTTCCTTTTGAGTCTCATGGAAAAGTCTGGGTTAGGTGAAAGATGGAGAATGTAGAACAAAGGTTTTATTAGCTTGGCACACTTCTCAATCCTTTCAAATGGAGTAGAAAAGGATTTTGTTTCCTAACAAAATGGGGACTAAGACAAGGTAATCCCCCAACCCCTTTCTTGTTCATCTTTGTTGTTGAGGTATTGAATAGGCAAATCATCAAGGCCGATCAGGAAAATCAGTTTAGGGCATAGAGGATGGGTAGATCGGAGGTGGTTGTGACTCAATTGTAGTTTGCATACAACGTTATCATTTTCTATGAAAATTGTGATGAACTTAGTTTGAGGAATCTAAAAGCTTTAGTGGTTTCCAGCTGATTTCAAAGCTAAAAGTCAACTGGGGAAAAAGCTGTGTAGCTGGAATAAACTAGGTCGAGGGTGACATTCAGCCCTTGGTAGGATTACTAGGCTGTGAGGTAAAAACTTGGCCTCTAGAGTATCTAGGTTATGCCCTTGGAGGGAAACCCAAAATCAGAAAGCTTTTGGAAACCAGTTATAGAGAGATTTACTAAAAAGCTAGCAATGTGGAAGAGAAACGATATCTCTTGGGGGGCAAGAATAACCATGATAAGGTCCACCCTAGCTAACTTGCTCACTTACTTCCTCTCCACTTTTGAAGAAAAATACGACTCTTCTAGGAAAATGGCTGTGGAGATTCCCTCACAAAGAAGATAGGTTGTGGTACAAGGTCATTAAAAGCATTCTGGTGAAGCAGACAATGATTGGGATGCAAAACTAGCCTCCCTTGCAGCTCCTAGATCCCCCTAGAAAGCAATCATTGAGAGGTATTGCCAACCTTCCTAACTTTATCCGTCTTGATGCTGGGTGTGGAAACTGAGAAAAATACATTTGGAGGCCTTACGATCAAATTTGGAACTATGAGATCCAAGAATCTGAACAAAGCAAGTACAACCAAAGGTTTTAAGGGGAACAGTAAACAAGTCTTTATCATGGTATAGGAGGGTAAATGGAGTCTTTTGTTTCTCAGTCTGTTAGTCAGGTTATGCTTTGGCATAATCGGTTGGGTCATTTATCCTTTTGGTCTTTGAAGAGTTTGTTTCCAAATTTATTTGAGTTTGTTCAGATGTCCAATTTGAGATGTGAGAGTTGTGAGCTTGCAAATTGATGCAGCACGATCTAGGCACTCCTAGCTGGCTGAGACTTGGCTCCTAGCTGTGACGGATGGCACCTGAGAGGAAGAGGAAGGTGAAGGGTTCCCGGGAAGCTCTCCCAGCAAGAACACTCCGATGGCTAAGTTAGAACTCTGAGGAAACTCAAGGAAAACACAGAGAGTTAAGAGTGCTGAAAGTGCTAGCTTCAATACCTTTTCTTCGTGAGGGTCGGGGCCTTCTTATACCAGAGCTCAGTCACATCAGGCGTAACCGCCACTGCCCTAGCCGTTACTGCCAGGATTGAGATGGCAAGTGCAGGCTGCTGCTGTAGGGTATAGACTCGTCAGGCATGCCATGCTTTTCAGAGACGGCAGGCACGACACTGCCTAGCAAGAGATGTGGGCACTGCCACTAGATCCGACAGGTACGGATATCAGGCGGATCTTCCCTGCAGGCTGCCGAACTACTTTGCACTGAACCACCTGAGGCTGGGTTGCCTTGCACCGAGGTACTGAGGTGTGCCGAGGTGCTCGCACTGGAAGCGAGCCTTGAGCAAGTACGAACAGGAGTTTCGATGGTGCTGCCCCAAGGTGTTTCTCCCTCGGGACACTTAGCCAAAAGCTGGGGTGCCCCCTTCTTAGGAAGGGAGAGCTCGGAGCCCCTTAGGAGGAGCTCAGGTCTCAAGGGGAGCTTGGGTCCTTCAGAGGGAGCTCAGGTCCCTTTGCACAGGGGGAGCTCAGGGTGCTCCATCCTCAGGTTTGGGGCGGGCTGGGCCTCGCTACTCGGCAAGCTGCTACACCCGCTGAGCCGTCTGGTCGGGCCTCGGCGAGCTTGTTGCGCCGAGTTGTGGCCAGGTTATCGCGCTGAGTTGTCACTTATGCTAGGTCATGTCCACGTGTCACCGTGCTACGAGGTGGGGCCAAATCACCCTACATCACAAATCATTGTAGAACATCTTATTCATTGAGTAATAAAAGTAGTAATTCTTTCGATATTGTGCAAACCGATGTTTGGGGCCCATATCACATCACTGCTATGGGGGAATACAGATATTTCTTGTTGTTTGTTGATGACTATACCCGTTTTTCTTGGGTTTACCTTATGCGTTCTCGAGATGAGGTTCCTGCTTTGACCCAGATCTTTCATCAGGTGATTTTAACCCAATTTGCGGTCAAAATCAAAATCTTCAAATCCAATAATGCGAAAGAATACTTTGCCAACCAATTAGCCTCCTATTTGCTTGACCATGGGATTATCCACCAAAATACTTGTCCTCATACACCACAGTAGAATGGGGTTGCTAAGAGGAAGAATAGGCACATATCGGAGGTGGCCAGAAGCATCATGTTTAACTCCAATGTGCCTATTCGTTTCTGGGGAGATGCTATTCTTACAGCAGTGTATCTCATTAACCGATTATGCCAAAGCATAACTTGACTAATAGACTGAGAAACAAAAGACTTCCTATCTTCACTATCTTCCCAATGAGAACTCTCTCCAAGCAGGTACATCCCATTCGTCTCATAGCCAGTCCCAATCACCTTCCTTGTCTCCAAGTCCTGAAAAACACATCGGTCGGGGAAAAAAGTTACTGAACAATTCTGATGTTTTGTAATGCTACTGACTGAAAGCAAGTTAGTATTAAGCTTAGGAACATGCAGAACTGAAGATAAGGAAATGGTATTAGACAACTTGATGTCTCCTTGCCAGAAATGGGAACAAGGGAACCATCAACAATGGACACTTTATCTTTGCTAGAAGATAAGTGATAGGTAGTGAACAGTGATGGCAAGTCAGCCATATGGTCAGATGCACCTAAGTCTATTACCCAACAATGTTCAGTGTTACCTGGAGACTTAAGCATGATAAGCTGAGGCCCAAGTACCTGAATGAGAAAAGGCTGATGTAGGAGGAGTTAATGGTGGTTGAGATGATTGAGCTGAATTCCCAACTTCCTTTTTCAACTGACTCAGGGCAGCCCGGACAGCAGCTAGGGTGTCTAGAGGTGTGCCTTTTGTGTCCGATGAGGATGCACAATTAGTATTAACAGCCATATTAGCATTACCCCTTTTGTTCCTGAGTTTTGCTAGAACTAGATGAGGGTGTAGCTTCCAACATGTGTCTTTAGTATGCTTAGGCTTTTGCAATGTCCACACACTAGACCCTGCTTATTTTCCTTTATATCCCTCTCCGTATCACCCCCAGACTTAGATTTAACTACTGCCAAGGCTGGTGGGAAGGGCTGATGCTACATCATAACCTTTCTCCCAGTCTCTTCACTATGCACTAAGGAGTAGACTTGAGATAAGGTCACACTGTCCCTTGTTAGTAGTTGCCGTCTCACAATATCATAGTCAGGATTCAGACCAACTAGGAATTCAAAAACCCTATTAGTTTCAACTTTCTTTCTATAAGTCTGTGCATCCTTCTGACTTTCCTACTCAGGTGTTTCTAGGTGGTCAATTTCATGCCACAAAGATTTCAATATAGAAAAGTAAACTGAGACTGGTTTCTCTCATTGCTTAAGGTTGTTAACCTCACACTTCAATTCAGAAGCCCTAGCAACATTAAGGGGTTGGGAGTAAGTCTCTTTCATGACATCCAAGATTTTCTTGGATGTTTTTGCCCACAAATTGTTCCGACTGATATGTGGTTGCATAGAATTGCACAGCCATGTCATAACCAAATAGTTCTCCTGAACCCATTTGGTATAAGTTTGGTCCTCCTTAGTTGGTTCTTTCACATCTCCCAACAAGTAGTTGAGTTTTCCTCTACCCCCAATGGCCATCATGGCCGATTGAGTCCATTCTAAGTAGTTTGATCCACCAAACTTCACAATTGTAATCTAAAAGGCATTCTCAGACATGTTACCAGAATTGCTAGTCCCAAAAACACCTTCCCCCTGATTCTTGAACTCCATTCTTGGTCAAGAATTAATAAAAAAAGAACTTTTTAAACTACTGTAATAGAAAAATAGCACCCAAACAACTAATAACAGCCATCATAGGTCTTCCAAAGAACAAAGAAAACAGAATTATGTATGAAACCAGTTCAAAATCTGATTTTATGAAAGAAAATCTCTGGCCGCCACCTTCTGTCTGATGCAAAACCCTAATCTTGAGGATCCGAAGCCTTTTCTGATTCTTCCTAACTACTGGAACTCTCCCAGCCTTCTACAATCATCTTAGTAGCAGCCACACACTACCAGTAACCTCCAAGAATCAACCGATCTTCCTTCTTTGTTGAAAAACTTCTAAACCTAGGAGATTCTCATGTAGTCAATCTAATTAGACTAACATAAGAGCTCCTAGGTCAGCTTTGGTACCAAGTAGTCGATCAAGACTACAATCAGTCTTGAATTCAAAAGAAAAAGAATGAAGAAATTTCAGAAGAGAAGAAGAGAAGAGAATAAGCACACGAAGAGATTTTGGAAAAGAGAGAGAGGGTTGGTCTTGACATCAGCCAACCCACTCTTAATATTTATATATGTTGACTAATTGTAAAAGGGCTGAATTGCCCTTATTGATTACATGGAAAATAAACTAATAATAAAGCTGAAATAACTACCAGCTAACACTGACATAACTAACAGAAATATGCTGCCATACGAACACAATGGGGACCACATCAGTTTTCTCTACAAAGTTTATATCAAAACAGCTATTAGAACTTTTCTACTTGGTATTAGAGACAGTTTAAAGAATTCTTGAGCTGCTCCATCATGCAGCCCTAGATCGGCCGACTACATGGTGAGGTGAAGGGCTGATCGAAGACCTCGGATAAGCCCAGTTTTTGGATCTTTTGGTGGAATTGCAATCCCTTGTAGCTGGTCTAGGGTTTTACACCAGAATCAGGAAGAACTAGAGAAAGAGGAGAGAGTCCTGTTTTAGGACACTTCAATTTTGACCTAGGAAGTGGTGCCCTTTTTTTCTAGGGTTCTTTGAAGTTTTCTATAGGGGGTGGTTCAAGTCCCACCTTTTTTGGAGGCCTCTGGAGGGAGCGGCAGCCTCTTCTCTCTCTTCTCCTGCTCCCACAAAAAAAGGAATCTTTGGAGGAATGAGCTTCTTGGGTACTAGAAGGGTGTTTGAGGTGTCTGAAGGAGATGGGACAAGGGGAGGTGGTGCTGGAGACCTCTTTGGGGCAAGGACCATCACTACATTTAAGTTAGAGTGGTCACAACCTACAAAGATGGCCATTAGTGCTCGTGGGAAATTGGGGTATGCCACCGGTGAGGAAAAGAAACCCGAAACTAACTACTCCCGATGGGTACAAGAGAACTATATGGTAATGGCTTGGCTATGCAATTCCATGTTGCCCCATATAAACAAAAATTTTTTATAGGCTAACATAGCTAAGGAGATTTGGGATGGAGTTGTAGAAACCTATTCACAGAATGAGAATGTTTCTAGAGCCTACCAATTGAGAAACCAGGTAACTGCTACCAGACAGGGAGATAAATCTGTTGCTATTTATTTTTCAGCCCTTGAAACCTTATGGTAGGAGATAAATCATTTGGAGACTGTGGTTTGGGAAAGTAGCAAGGATGCAACAACTTATTAGAAACTGGTAGAGAAGAATAGGGTTTTTGAGTTTCTAGCTGGACTTAACCCCGAGTTTCTAGCAAGAATGCAGCAACTTGAGGGGGAGTGTTGAGTTATTGGGCCAACTTCATTTATTTTTTATTTACATAACTTAGTTAGGAAGTTATTGGGCCTTAGGCCCATTAGTTTATGTTAAGTTAAATGTGTTCTTTAGCTTCTTACAAGTAGCCGAGTTACTAAGGGCATACTTGTACTTGTACACTCTTTTTTATGAGTATATAAATTAAAAGGAAAGGGGTGGCCATAACTGATTCTTTTGGCTTCCTCTCATTCTCTTCTATTTCTTCTTCTTTTCTTTTCTAGTAGAAACTTTTCTCTTTTTCTTCTTCTTTCTTTTCATAAAGTTTATATCAAAACAGCTATCAGAACTTTTCTACTCTAATCTCTTGTTCTTTTGTTTCTTGTATTTGGAAATACATCTGCTCTCTTTGGTTGCAAGTTGACACCCTCATAGGATGTAGTAAGTCTTTTCAACTCCAATTTCCTGAGGCAACGAAAAAAAGGGGAAAATGTCTATGGAAGGCAGTAAGAGCGGATGTGGTGTGGACCATTTGGGAGGAAAGAAATCAAAGAATCCTCAATGAAAAAAGAAAATCAAAGTAGGAAGCTATGAAAGTCAGATCTGCACATTGGGTTAAAACCAAGGTTCAAAATATCGATACAGTCCAATACACTGACTGGGGCATATTGGACTGTATCAAAGCTCAGTTTTAATTTTTGTTTTTTAGTTTTTTTCTTTGAAATTAGTTCAGTGTGGTTGGTGTAAGGCCTGTCTACCTCCTGAAATACGTGGGACCCCGAAACACCATGTATAGGGGCATATCGGAGGGCCCCTAATATATGATACATATTGGCCAATACGCCCCTATATGTTGCAAAATTTAAATCCTTGTTTAAAACTTTGGAACTCTTCAGGAATGTCTCTATAAATGACATTCTAAGGAAATGGACTGAAGTGATACAAACTGATGTACATAAGTATGAGAATGGATTGGAAACCACCTGCACCAAATAAACTAAAACTGAACTTTGATGGTAGTTCTTTTGGTAACCCGGAAAGAGCAGGTATAGGGGGAGTCTTTAGAGATCATCAAGGAACAGTTGTGGCACTTTTCTCAGATCTGGTATAAGGGGAGTGTTTACAGATCTGGAGATTGAAGGAGATTCACTCCTGGTCATATCTTGGGAAAAGTAAATCAGTCCAATGCCTTGGAAGCTCAGATTTGTCTTCAGAGAAATAGACCAACTTGTAAGGAGGTTTAATCCTAGGTTTGGTTGGGCAAAGAGGGAAGCAAATGGACTTGCGGATGTCCTAGCCAAACAAGGAGCAGACAGACCTACTTTATTCTGGGCAAGGTTCAAAGTATCGATACGATACGAGTTTCGATCGTATCGTATCGGTACTTAGAAACGGCTGATACATACTTTTTTTTTAGTTTTTTTTTTCAAAGTTTAGTTTTTTGGGAAGCTTATAAGATATTTTTTATTATTAAAAAAAATTGGGAGTCCGAAACACCTGGAAACAGGCATTTCGGACCATATCTTTTTCAAAAGATACGATACCTCGTATCGGGCGTATCGTATCAATACTTTGAACGACAATTCTGGGCTAGACTGTAGTCTGGTGTAATCTGGGTCACTACATTGCTGTAACTTCAAAACTGGTGTACTCTCATTAGTTATTAATGATTTAATAAAAGTTTATTTTCTGATCAATAAAAAAAACTTACAGTAAAGGAACAGGTGATCTACCATCTTCTTAGATTCAAGGAAGAGGATACAGGCCTGAGGAAAAATCAATTTAGAGCCAAACTATTTTCTTCAAAGAATGTACTGGTATTCAATTTTCTGAGAGCTATCTCAACACAAACCATTAATCTTCAAAAGGGAAGGAGATTTCTGCACATACATGCTGAGAAGATAGAACATTAAAGGGATTATCAAAATCAGAAAAAAAAGGAATTTGAAGAGGCTAGGGAGAAGAGACTGTTAGAATCATGACACCAAACCTCCCAAGTCAAAACTAACAAAAGAGATAATACCCACCCACCCCCCCAAAAAAAATAAAACAAGAAAGAAAGAATGGCCTCATACTTTTATCATTTGTAAGATCCCAAAGAAATCCAAATCAGATAAGACCATCCCTGCCTGGCCTATTAAGGAAATTAATTGTCAAACCTCTGAACATAAAAATGGAGTAGATTATAGGAAATCTGTATCACAGGGTGGTATCCTCCACCATAGATCCTCCCAAAATCTAACCCTACCTCCAACCACCAGATAAGACCCAATACAATGGAGAAAAGTAGGTTTCATAAAGCTGATGGCATTCTATGAGCAGTGTCTTATCCATTGAGATCCATAAAAGATTAGTAATGGTAGACTTTATGAATGCCAATCTGCTACCATTCTCAAGTAAGTCCCTAGTGAAAGACCTAGGTACTCCAAGGGTCATTGAATTTCACAGACCAACGATGTTGGCAATTACTTCTAATCCCCTCCAAATATGAAGATCTACCATACAATGCATGATGATATCTTTAGGGTTACAACTTACAAAACCTCACTAAAGATGGTATCATTCTATCCACCATAAAATCTCTAATGAGGCCCAACTTGAACAGACTTGACTGGAAGTCTACCAAAAGATGTCACTGATAACTGTAATAAGGAATGATGAGAGCCTTGCCTAAGGCGTCTTCTATAGGGAAAGAAATCAACAGATGACTGATTAATCAAAATGAATAAATAGAAGATGGAACACAACAATCATATCCATTTTCTCCATTGCCAATTGAACATACTTGAAAGGAAAGATGCCCCAAATGTAATGTAATCAAGCTACCTTGTTGTAGATGTTGTTTGGTTCATATATTTACCTTCTAAATTGACATATATTTTAAGGAAAAGAGTGCATACTAGTTTGATCTTTTACATTCATGTGGACAGATGCCTTGGCAATCCTAGAATCTCCAACTTGCATAATTGGATTTACTTCTAGAATCTTATTCAGGTTATCAAAAGGAAGTGGAAACATTTTCCATCCATGGAGAACATTGCCATCTAGATAAACAGCAGATAAAATTCCCTGTAAAAGAAAACCAAATGGAACTGAGATGAAAGCTTGAAGCAGTAACCAAGTATATGTCATAATGTTAGTTAGGATATCTACAATTATATAAAATCATTATTCTAATAATTTTTATTAGAAATCCCATGTCTCAGCATCTAGGCTGGAGATGCATCAAACTGCACATCAAGGTGTCTAGCTCCCCTCCCTCCCCCCCCCCCCCCACTGGCTGCTCATTTGTGGTCAGAAACTCTGGAGTCTTGGTGCTTCATAGAAGGGATAACCCTTTTTTCTTTTCCCCTTCTCCTTAAATTTATTTTTTTTTTATGGATCAAAAAGAAAAAACTACAGCCTGAAAGTAATTATGGACTTGCACTCCATATTAGCATTAAGATAGATAGTTATGTTCCTATACTCTAGATGCCCTTGTCTAGAGCAGAACTAAACAACATTCTTTCCTCAAAGAATTTGAACAGTGGCAAAGGAGATGGTGAGCCCAATCTTTGTAAAATGCACACTCAGCTTATGTATGCATGGTCTAACATATAAACATGGTTCTTCAGGACATGTCAAGTTACTTAATGTAACTTATTTCATCAATGGTGAGATGTTTCAAAGGAAACAGAAAAACTGGTATCTATCCACTCATGTGTGCATGCACGTTTGTGCAGGTTGGACACCCCCTCCCAATGTTTTGGAGCTTCTTTCTTCTCAGCCATTCCCCATTAATACACACATGCATGCACAAAAAAAAGAAGGGAAAAAAAGTAAAAGCTATATTTCATTATTTCTGGGGTGAAAGAAGTATGGGAAGTTGGGAATATTTGAAAACAAAGAAAATGCAGTCACATACATTACTCACTAGGTGATGGCTGGCGATTAATTCAAAGAGGTATCTGCAAATGATATTGTTAAGGGGATGGAAGATTGTAGGCAGTCGTTCTCTAAGAAGACAACAAACCTATGCCAATATCAAGGCCACCTAACCAAGGTAGGCTCAAATTAAGCTTTGATGGTTTCTATTTCGACAACCCTAGAAAATCAAGTATAAGAGTAGTTGGAGATAAGAGAAGGAACAGTACCCTAAGCTTTTTCTGACCATCTGGTTTTGGGAATTAACTCAAAGCTGAACTGCTAGAAGCTCTACAAGGGTTAAAGCTTGCCTTCATCTGGATAGACAGATCTGAAAGTTGAGGGGGACTGTCAAGATATCACTAACTGGCTAAAATCAGGGATGGAGGTGCCTTGAAATATGAGATCCTTGACTAGAGAAGCTGTTGGACAGAGCTAGAACACTGGTAACAGACCAAAATTCCTCGTTCAGATGGATTCACAGAGAAGCAACAGCTTCACTTAATCTCTTGCAAGGTTGGGAGTCTAAAAGGTTTAGTGTGGGGTGAAGCAGGGCTAGGTGCTAATTTATAAAGGGATGAAAGTAAAAGAGAAGATTTGACAGCAGCAGGCTGTATTTCATTTCTTTAATTACTATTGTAAAGTTTTTGTTGATATTAATAAAATTTGATAATGCTGTTTCTTATCAAAAAAATGTAACTTATTATCCTTAAAGAATACTATACAATCACGGAATGACAAAAATAAAAATCAACCTTTATTTGGTTCTCAAATGAAATACCATAATCCTAAAGCTGTTAGTCAATATCATTCTTTGAACTCACTATAGTAGAGGTTGGACTTTTTTTTATGGATGAGAGGTTGGAACTTTTCTTTATGGTAAATTCATTTGAAATGCTAAAAGCATTATTGCTCACAAAATTATTGCATTGTACTGTTTTAAGTAAACTCGACTCAATTCATTTCATGTTAAAGAGCATTAAAAAAATTAAATTGTCTATATGAACATTCATAAAGCATTGTTAAGGGAGGTATTACCTTCCTATCATACATGTATGGCCCATAATTCACACGACCCATGTTTTCAACCTACAATTAGGAGATTGAATACATTAATACCTGCTGATACATTTTAAGCTAAAAGTCCCAATTGTTCATTCTTTCTTTCCCTTGAAACAATTTTGCAGAATATGTCTTCCAATCTTCCAAACTAAATAAATAATACCTGAAATATTATAGTTATTGGCTCACATCAGCATCAGTTAACAAGAATTTTTTTAGTTTGTGGCTTTCTTCTTGATGGTAAAAATGCCAAGATCTTCAAATCCAGACAGATGCAATATAACCTAAAATATTTTGAGAGTATTTCAAAGCCAAATGTTTATCCAATCGGTTAGTAATTTAAAAGAAAAAAAAATAAGAAAATAAGAAACTAAAGCTGAACAAACGTTTTCTAAATTTTTCTCCAGTCAACAAAAAATTAGGGAAAGAAAATAGCATGGCCTCCAAGACATGGGGATAAACGCCAGGAGACAAAAAACCAAAAAGATAAGAAAGAGAAAATATAAGGATTATACAGTAAAATATTATCTTGATCAAACAAAATAATTGAAATACATATTACATAAAGTGCAGCAACTTTTTTCCTCAACAAATTCATCAGGTATTTATAGAAGGTAGAAGGTAAATAAATCAGTTTTGTGCAAGTCACCATAAGATGAACCGTTAAACCCTACACTTTAACTACTTAATGTCTGCATAAAATGTCTCTCCATAGTCACAGAATCAAGAAACACCGTTAGAAAACCTATTCAATGATAAGTTCTTTAAAAACGAACTAAAGACCATGTGCACATAGTATTCAAATGAATAGAGCAAACAATTATGTTATGGCCGACTCTAAATTGGTTGATCATGCAAAATTTTCGAGTTCTTTTCTGATCCTCACTGTCCTTTTTGGGCATATATCCTTGCATACTTTATAGAGTATTCATTCTGATAAGGAATGGAACAAAACCCTATGCCAAGTTAGATAAATGGGAAAGCAGAAAGCACTTTACCAATATGAATAAGCTGATATTAGAGACACATTCAACATAAGGAATATCAAGTGCCCTATTTGACCATCTTTCAATTGTACCGACATATGTTGGAATCCCATCGTCTGTAGATTGACATGAAACGAACACTTGTGCTCTGTCATGTACCTGCAGGTAGTAATTTCTAAGAAGTTATACAAAGATACATTCAAGTTAATACGTTGTGCTTTTAATTGAACAAGCCGTGGAGTCATGAAAAAAAACACGTAGATTGATGAAATCACCTAGACAGTAAATGGATGAAGAGGAAGGAAGAAAAATGATGGCAACAGGGAAATGGAGGCTGTTTATTGAGGGTTTCAAATGGCTATAATAATACAATTGAAAAACATTCTCTCACTTGTGTAGACTATAAAGTATATGTATGTCTTACAAGCTCTGACAAAGATTTAAGGTATCAGACACAGTGCACTGAAAGCCCACCACAACTACATGCCACTGTATTGAATTAACTTGAATCAAGAAAAACGTATTACAACTTGCTGAATATGGGGACTTTCAGCCAAAATATAATTCTTGGTTTTCCATCCACAACGGTTTAGGGATGTACCACCAATCATGTTTCATCATGTACTTTATTCACACAAGATAGTTTCTGATCTATTCTATTTTTTATCGGCTTAAACCTTGCATAAATCCTTATATACTTTCTATATATCTGTATATACTGATTTTGCAAAGATAAATCAAATCTTACCTTACTATTTCAAAATAAAAAATAATGAAAAACATTGTCTGAGAAAAAAAAGTAAAGGAAAATGTGATTGCTTGTTGCAATCAATTGAATGAGGCTGATCATGATGATGGTAAGGTATAAACATATTAAAACATATAAACATATGATAATAATTTCGAAGTTCACATTCTCAGCCTATCACTAAAATATTAATTCATAAAAACTAGCATAGGCTTTTAAGATTAGAGAATGAATAATCTTGTTGGTAAAAAATAGCATTTTCCTTACTGCAAGTTTGCAATATCAGATTTTTTTTTCTTAATCCATGAAATTAGAAAATAAAAAATGTTCCTTTTGTGTGAGCCTGGTAGGGTCATTACCTAATTTTGGCTCTGGCATTTCCTCAGCTACATGTTCTCATAAAACTTTCTTTTAACAAAAAATCTGCTCATTTCATCTTGAGTTACGCCAAGGCTGAAATAAGGACCATTATTTATGGCTGATCCATAGCATGTTTTCCCAAGCCATAAAATACAGGTTCTTAGGCACATATAAATGGCTAAAATGGTATTGATTAGTCAAGGATGATGGTCCTCAGGCATTACTCTTCCATTTTCCTTCTCTTTTTTTATCTGTTATCTATGAAAGTTGTGCAAGTCTTCCTCATATGAATGCAAGGAATGGTAGTACTATGTTTTTTATCCCAACAGATATAACACCTGCATCAAGCACCATAATTGAGGAACATTGTACCATTAAAATAAAATTAACAACAACCTGGACCAGACCAGTGATTTAAAAGGTCAGCCTGAGGTGCATAGGTGAGGTACATTTTAGTGTATGCGCCTCGCCTAGGTCCCAGGCACAACACTTTCAAAAGGCATGTGCCTAGTGCACCTAAGCATGCGCCTGGTGAGCCTTGTGCTTCAGCCCAGGCGTCTGCCTTTTGAAAATCTGTGCACTTTTTTCTGTTTTTTCATGCTTAGCAGTTGGGCCAGGGCTTTTCCCCCGGCCCACCGATCAAGCCCCTCAAGACAACCATATTTGCTAATGTTGCTCATTCATTGATCCTAATAAAAGATATTTGTAAAAGACACTTAAAGTTATAAAACCTCTTTTTATAGGGACTAAGAATTTAAGACCCTGATATGGACTAGTTCCGGCTTGCCTCTAGGGGCTTCGTGCAAAGGCGGCTCATAGAATTAGGAGCATAAAGTTTAACATCACATTAGCTACTTGAAGCAATGAAATTGGGAAAAAAAGTAAAGAGATTAAGTATTTACATGCTTCAGTATGCTTTATATGTTATGCTTGATTTGATTTTTAAATTTTCATTTTAAATATTTTTACATGTTACATTTATGTATTTTAAATTAAGATAATAGGCTTTTTAAAACATTTATTTTAAAATTTAAGTTTATGTTTGTAATTAATAATGTTTTTTAAATTTATAATATTTTACATTTTTTTACTTTTTGGCATTTTTTAGCATTTTTGCATTTTCTATTCCTTGCTTCAAAAAGGCGCACACCTCGCCATATGCCTTATGCCTTAGGCTTAGGCGCAAAATGGTCCTTGCGCTTTTAAAACACTAGACTAGACACAATATTCATCATGCATGGTTCTCCATGCATTTGAAGTAACTAAAGGAACGAAAAAGTAATTTAGCATTCATATGCATGTAAGCATGGGTTATACAAAGGACACTTGCAAAGATAACCAGAGAAGTTCAACACAAAAATTAAGGGGGGAGGGGGAGAATTGACTACTCAAAAACAATTTTGAATTTCTTTGAACTTTCATATCTCTGGCATAAAATGATATATATTTTTAATTTGAATATATTTAAAACCAAAATTAACATATTTAAAAGGTTTGATCAATTTAAGAACAAAAAATAAGTAAAGAAGTCAGGCCATTATAGATGTGTGCAACTTAGCTTAAAACTCAACTTAGCTTTGAAGCCAACTATTTGGGGTCAACTAGATGGGATATATTACTGAAAATATATAATTTATAAAACTACAAAAAACTATAAGTTAGCTAAGAAAGTTACATCCACATTGACAACCATAGGTCATGTTTCAAATGGTAAGGTTCCTGCCTATCATCCACTGATAGGAAATTAGGAATTCAGCTCAACATTAAAGAGGATGAGTATCAAATCTAATTGATGATTGTATGCCCTAATCTCATAGCATCGTAATCATACTAAAGTTTTATTCTTTTATTAAGAAATTGTAACCGGGTATATTTATGTTAATGTATCAAAAGAGGAGTCCAGCAAGATGATGTACATAGCATACAAATGCAAAGGCAGCCCCCTCCAAAACAGAAGGGCAAAAAAAAAAGTTGGCTAACTAGTTGCTACTATACAGAAAAACCCTATTGACTCCAGCTCTAGCTAATATACCTACTATGTGGAGCAAAACTATGAAAACCTACACAGGATAGAGATGGCAGATATGGAAAGATCGGCAAATGGGTTGACAGATTTTCTAGCCAAACAAGTGGTGAATAGGAGCTTTTTTGGGCTCATTTGTAAGTGTTTGTGCGGTTCAGCCAAACTGAGAAAAGAGGAAGAAAGAAGAGAAGAAGAAGAGAAGAGGGAGAAGAAGGTGAACAGTGTCAAACTGAGAAGACAAATCGTCTAACCCAGTCGACCAAGCTTAAACATTACAAAAAATAAAATTACAAGGACTGAAATGCCCCTACATATGAGGAGACATACAGCTAACACTTTACTTGGGGGAAAGATCAAAATACCCCTCTTTAGTCGACTCTTAACACTCCCCCTCAAGCTGGAAGGTATATATCATATAATCCCATCTTGTTACATATATAGCTCACTCTTCCCGAACTCAACCCTTTTGTGAACAGATCTACCAATTGGTCACCTGTTCTCACATGCTTAGTACTTATCTCACCATTGATGACCTTTTCCCTTACAAAGTGGCAATCTACCTCTATGTGTTTAGTTCTCTCATGAAAAACTGGGTTGGATGAGATGTGAATTGCAGCCTGGTTATCACAGTATAGCTTCATGGGTTTGCATATTGAAAACCCGATTTCCTGCAATAGATTCTTCAACCATACTAACTCACATGTAGTATGTGCCATGGCCCTGTATTCTGCTTCTGCACTGCTCCTTGCTACAACAACATGCTTCTTGCTCTTCCAAGTCACTAGATTTCCTCCCAAAAAGGTGCAATAACCTGTAGTGGATCTCCTGCCTGATACAGAGCCAGCCCAGTCTGTGTCGGTGTATCCAACTACTTCAAGGTCACCTCCTAGCTTGTATAGTAACCCATGACCTGCCCCCCCCCCCTTCAAATACCGCACAATTCTAAGAACTGCATCCCAGTAAGGCACCCAAGGATTCTGCATGAACTGGATTACCACACTGACGGCAAAAGAGATGTCAGGCCTAGTGATAGTTAGATAGTTCAGTTTTCCCACTAGCCTTCTATACCTTCCATGATTATCAAACAATTCACCTGTGTCACTCCCCAACTTCACATTCAGTTCCATGACGGTTTCAGCTAGTTTAGCACCTAGCAACCTTGTATCTTCCAACAGGTCAGGAATATATTTCCGCTGACAGAGGTTGATGCCTTCCTTTGATCTAGCAACTTCTATACCTAGAAAATACTTCAACTTCCCAACATCTTTTGTCTGAAAGTGATTTTGTAGGAATGTCTTCAATCTATCAATCTCAACTCTATCACTGCCAATTATGACTATGTCATCCACATATACTACCAACAAGATCTTCCCGGCCACAGAGTCATAGCTAAATACTAAATGGTCAACTTGACATTGTCTCATTCCAAACTCCTTCACCACTTCACTGAATTTGCCAAACCAAGCACGGGGAGACTGTTTGAGCTCATAGATCGCCTTCTTGAACTTACACACCTTACCATCCTCCCCTTGAGCAACAAACCCTGGTGGTTGCTCCATGTACACTTCCTCTAGAAGATCACCATGGAGAAAAGCATTTTTAATATCAAGCTGAAAGAGAGGCCAATCATGTAGTGCAGCTAAGGAAATCAACATGCGTACTGAGCCAATCTTTGCAACTGGAGAAAAGGTTTCGACATAGTCTACACCATAAAGTTGAGAGTAACTTTTTGCAACTAAACGGGCTTTCAGCCGTTCCACTCTCCCATCTGGTAAATACTTAACAGTATACACCCACTTACAACCAACAACATGTTTACCTGGAGGAAGATTGGTGAGTTCCCATGTATGATTGTGATAAAGAGCAGAAAGTTCTTCTTCCATAGCATTTCGCTAGCCTGGTGAGGTAAGGGCCTCCTTAACATCCTTAGGTATGGATACAGAGGATAACAAGGTAATAAACTCACAATGGGAAGTAGAAATGTGAGATACAGAAACATAATTGGATATAGGATGTAGTGTGCAACTACGTTTACCTTTCCACACAGCAATAGGAAAGTCAAGGTCGGAAGGCAACTCAGTTGTGGAAAGAGCTGGATCAGCCGTTGGAGTAGAAGGTGGTGGAGGTGCTGGCCTCTGCCGATGAATATACACTTGACGAATTGGTGGTCTTTCAGTACGCTCCCGCATTGGGGAAGGTGTAGACTCAGGCATAATGGGAACCACCGGGATGGAATTATCAACTGGAAGAGGAAGAGGAACCTCTATGAGGAGAAGGGATATCAGAAGGAGAGAAGTAGTAACAAGGTTGTAGCATTTATACCCTTTTTGGGTCCTAGAGTAGCCAAGGAAGATACATTTAATGGAACAAACATCCAACTTGTCTAGTCCAGGACCAAGATTCTGAACAAAGTACACACACCTGAAGATCCTGGGAGTCAGAGGATATTGACACAGAGTGGGAAATAAGATAGAGAACAGAGAACGGCCATTCAGAATAAATGAGAGCATGCGATTAATGGGAAAACAAACAGTCATGACTGCATAACTCTAGAAACGATTAGGAGCATTCATATGATGGAGAGACCGAGCTGTTTCAAGTAGATGCCGATTCTTCCTCTCAGCCACCCCATTTTGTTGAGGGGTGTGAGCACAAGATGTCTGATGAATAATACCATGTTGTTCCAAGTATTACTAGAATGAAGAAAGAAAATACTCTCTGCCAATGTCAGAACGAAGAATTTTAAGTGAAACACCAAATTATGTATGCACTTCAGCGTGAAACTTTTAGGAAATGGAAAATAATTCACTTCTTTCTTTCATTAAATAAAGCCATGTCATTCTTGAACAGTCATCAACAAAGATATCAAAATATTTGTAACCATTATAAGACTCAATTCTAATTGGACCCCACACATCTAAATGAACTAAATCAAAAGGACTCAACATATGACTATCAACTCTAGGACCAAAGGAAACCCGATGGTGTTTCCCATACTAACATGACTCACACTGTAAAGACAACAGACGACTCAATGATGGAACAAGAAGCTTGAGAGCTTTAAGAGATGGCCGAGTCTATAATGCCACTGAAAAGGAGTCAAAGAGGTTTGAAGTGCAACCATAGATCCACCACTGTCAAGATATCCTCCAACTTCATGCCCTCCACCAATCTTCTTCCCCATCGTTAGATCTTGAAAAACACAAGAGGAAGGGTAAAATGTGATAGAACAATTAAGGGATTTGGTTAGTTTACTAACAGACATAAGATTGAAAGGAAACTTGGGAACGTATAAAACAAAAGTCAAAGAAAGAGATCCATTGGCAAGGATCACATTATTCGATGTAGAAGTTGGAGAAAGGGAGGAAAACACACCTGGAGTCCCGGTCATGTGATCAGAGGCTCTAGAGTCAATTATCTAGGGTGAAGGTTTGGATGCTAGGCAAGCTATACCTGAATGAGCAAGAATGTCAGTATTCTGATGTGAGGTGGCCTAAAGAAATCTCTCATACTCCTCTCTTGCAAATTGTTGAGCAGGAGAAGAAGGAAAGAAGAAAGAAGAAGAAGAAGAAAGAAGAGGCTACCAAGTTAAGGCCTCAAAAGAACTACTTCAATCGAGTGAAGCATTTGTATTTATACTATACTGGCCATACAACACAAGAGGTCTACAAAATTACAAAAATACCCCTATGGGCACTAAACCTGCGTACAGTACATATAATATACCTGTCAACACTCCCCCTCAAGTCGGGGCATAGATATCAATCATGCCCAACTTGTCACAGAGACCTTGGTGTCTGGAATGGTTTAGCCCTTTTGTAAAGATGTCTGCTAGTTGGTCTTCAGAGCTGATGTATGGAGTGCATACTTTGCCTGTGATGATTTTCTCTCTGATAAAGTGCTTGTCAACTTCAATGTGCTTTGTTCTATCATGTAGTACCGGGTTGGCAGCGATACTTATAGCTGCCTTGTTGTCACAGAGCAGAATCATGGGTTTATCAACTGGAAAACCCAACTCTCCCAATAGATTCTTTATCCACATACCTTCGGCAACTCCGTGTGCCATTGCACGGTACTCAGCTTCAGCACTGGATCTAGCTACCGCAGTTTGCTTCTTACTCCTCCAAGTAACAAGGTTCCCTCCTACAAAGGTGCAGTAGCCACTAGTAGACCTATCACTTTGAGATCCAGCCCAATCCGCATCTGTGTAAATTTCAACTCTCAAATGTCCATGTTTTTGGAATAATAAGCCAGCACCCGGGAACTTCTTAAGATACCGCAGTATTCTCTCTGCTACTTCAAGATGAGTGGACCTAGGTGCATGCATGAACTGGCTGAGGACACCAACAACATATGCTATGAATGGACGAGTCATAGAGAGGTACAACAATCTCCCTACAAGCCTCTAAAATTGCTTCACATCCTTAAGAGGTTCACCTTGGCTGTCACTTAACTTATGGTTGGGGTCAATGGGAGAGTTAGCTGGTTTAACCCCAATCTTTCCAGTGTCATTGAGCAAATCTAGGACATATTTCCTTTGAGAGATGAAGATACCCTTTTTTGATCAGGCAACCTCAATTCCAAGGAAGTATTTGGCGGGTCCTAGATCTTTCACTTCGAACTGAGTGGCAAGGAAGCCCTTCAAACTTTGAATTTCATCCTTCCAGTCACTAGTAACAATTATGTCATCTACATATACTATTAGGGCAGCCATTTTACCTTATACTCTTTTTACAAACAGTGTGTGATCTGACTAGCATTGCTTGTATCCCCTCTACTGAACTGCAGTATGAAATCTACTGAACCAAGCTCTTGGTGATTGCTTCATCCCGTATAAAGACTTCTTTAACTTGCACACTTTTTGTTCACTTCCTTGAGCCAAAAAACCGAGGGGTTGAACCATATAAACTTCCTCTTCAAGGTCACCATTCAAGAAGGCATTCTTGATGTCGAGCTAATATAGATCCCAATTCAGATTGGCAGCAAGAGAGAAAAGGACTCTAATAGAGTTCATTTTGGCAACAGGGGCAAAGGTTTCTGCATAATCAACTCCATATACTTGAGTAAAATCATTTTCCACTAAACGAGCTTCATACCTCTCTACGGTTCCATCAGCCCCATGCTTAACAGTGAACACCCATTTACATCCAACTGGATCCTTTCCCTAAGGGAGATCAACAAGTTCCCACGTGCCATTCTTATGAAGGGGCACGAGCTTTATACCTCTCCACGGTCACCTAGACATTTAAAAATCAGAGGAAACCATGACACTTGATTTCTGGTCACCACTCGCATCTCCCATCGAAGCCATTTCAGTCTACAAAGTCGGTTCTGCCCGTCATACACAAAAAAACAGTTCCAACCACTGCACTACAGTTCGTTAGCTACCACACAAGCACACTTGCAATCACCAAGTACTGGCCTTAGAATACATTCGACCACTTCAACCACCACTGTACTGCTAACATGCAGATTTAAAACCACAAAGAATCCCTCTTGAAATTGCTCATTAGAGGGTTCAGACCACCATGACTGCACCTACTCGACCACCACGGCTGTCACACCCATGGTGACGGCAGTCTACACGAAAAAAACCCTTTTTTTTCTGGTCACTCGACTGTTGTTCTCTTTCCCCGTCACCAGAAGTCAAACCTCTGAAGCCCTAGAGGTTGCTGCAGGAATCTGGGTTGTGCCAGTCTTCTACCCCAGATTTCTCACACCAGAAAAAAAAAAAAAAAAAAAAAAACGAAAAAAAGAACAATAACTGAGAAATATTAGTTGAGGAAGCTGTAATCGACTGCTGTCAATGGCGCTCTGATACCATGTTTGTGCAGTTCAGCCAAACTGAGAAAAGAGGAAGAAAGAAGAGAAGAAGAAGAAGAAGAAGAAGAAGAAGAAGAAGAGGGAGAAGGTGAACAGTGTCGAACTGGGAAGACAAATTGTCTAACCCAGTCGACCAAACTTAAACATTACAAAAAATAAAATTACAAGGACTGAAATGCCCCTGCATATGAGGAGACATACAGCTAACACTTAGGGGAAAAGACCAAAATACCCCTCTTTAGTCGACTCTAACAGTAAGCTTTGTGATATAGTTTAGAGGCTGCACCTCGTACCTCATTGCGGGGAGTTTGTTATATGTATCATTTGATTTTAATTAATAAAATTGCTATTACTTATAAAAAACTATGGAAACCCACTCATGATAGAGATTAAGATTTTGAGCCTTGAAACTTCATCTGCCTGATGCAAAAAGGATAAATCCCGAGCTAGTACTGATGCTTGTGATCATTTTTATTCCAACACATCTCTAACATAAATCTATATTCTTTTCCCAATCTTTCTCTAGTTTCTCTAGATTTTTAAACATTCATTTGTAATGGAAACACATCTCTGGGCACTATTTCCTCCAAATCGATAATTCTAAATTTATAATGGTAACTAAACTTCAGAAATTGGTGGAAAGCACATTTTCAAATAGATATTTTCAATCTCTGGCCCATAGTCATGAAGAAATTCAATTTTAGGAAAAAACCAGGTCAGGACTTAGTTTGTGAGGTTTGACCGGTTGTTATGGTATAGGCACATAAGGGATGCCCAATCTATTACTCGTGTAGAGACTGACCACCTCGAGACACTTACAAAGTATAATAGCCCATCTGTATATTTTCAAAATCCAATAAGATCATCTAAACAAACTAACCACTTAGAGAATGAAAAGTAAGAATTGTACCTTATGTATTCTAAGAATGTTTCCATTTTCTTTTGCTGCATATTCAGACAGATATAACAAAAATCCAAACATCTGAATAAAAATAAGATATTAGTTATCAGTAAAAGATCATTTGAAATTCTTGAATTCTAATTACCGAAGGTTCCTATAAAGAAAACGTAATTATACCTGTCCCATTAACTCCATTGGAATTGGGGTTTCAGATTCAACCATGTCAACATTGGCAATTTTATCGAATAAAGATGCATGTTTTTCAACTTTTATTGTCCCATATCCACTCTTTTCATTATTAGAAGGGATTGGGGGAAGTGCTACTGTAGTATATTGTCTTATGACACTCCTCAGTGCTGAAAAAGAATATCATTCATTAATAGATGTTTTACTTTTTTTTTTGAAACATAAATAGTTGCTTTACTGAAACTCCACAAACAAACTTGAAGATAGCTCCAAAACAACACTTAGTAATGATAAATAAATGAAAGTATGAAACATCCCAGTAAGTGCCATTATAATGATGTGCATTTCCAATCCAACCTCGCTTCCGCTAATTCCAATTATAAGTCAGGTCAGCTGACCAGGACACTAGCAAAGCTTCTATAGCCTCTATGTAAATGAATAAATTGTTTGAAAAGCATTAAAGTATTTTATTTTTGAATTTTTTCCTTTTTTGGTCTTTAGACATCTACAGAACAAAGTAGTAATATGTGCTTAGTCACAGAAATAATTGTAACTGACAAATAGTGGATTCTCACTGCAAAATCAAGTTAAGAAGAACATGCCTTTGAACTTCAAATTATCCACATCACCAGTTTCCTTGATAGGAGCATCCTGAAAAAAAGGAATTAATTTAATATTATAATGAATATTTCAGAATAAAAGTTAAGAATCATGTCGATATTTTTTGTTGTTTTTCTTACATAATCATACGAAGTAAGGTCAGGCATGTAATTGGAACTACTCCCACCAGTGTTTGCACCACTGAAAAATCCAAAGTTTGTTCCTCCATGTGCCATCTGACATTTAGGAAAGCTTATATATATAATTGTTATACCAATCAAGCAATCAATTCCAAGTAGAAAGCTGAGAGTGGTAGCATACATAAAGCACAGCAGAACCATTTTTTGACAAAATGGCTTCCAATGCATTCGCTGTAAAATTAGCATCAGTTTCAGCAAGTTTCTCTCCCCAGTGAGTAAGCCAACCTGTATAAAATTCCCTGAAACACCAAGCACATGAGCAGCAAATTCCTCCAGTTTATGCACATTGCAGTAGGAAAAGATAATACTAACGAAGAAAGAGGGGGTGATCTTCCAGGGGCATTGAATTCCTTCTGCAACTGGAATATAGACCATGGATCACTACCAGTGGAGAAGTCAACAGCTGCAAACAAGTAATCAAGAAAATCTTAGAGCCTTTATGAAATACCTCACATGTTATCTCTATTAGAATAAAAATTTGTATATGATCTACGCCATTTTCCTCCTTTGCTAGGATTAAGAAAAAGTTAGGTACTTGAATTTATTATACAAATTAAATGCTAATATGTATTGTCGTTTTATTGGTAATAATAATGGTGTAGAAGCAAAAGGAACTATTGATAGAGAAGAACAACAGTACAAGATTGATATTTGAAGTCTTTGAGGGTTCAAGAGAGCATTTAGCAATGTGTGTGTTGATTATGTTAGACAATGTATGCCCTTAACTCTAATCAGACTAATGTACATAAACATTTATCTGTAAATGAATAAAGTACATTGTTATTTCATGTTTATATTGGTATCCTTTTCTGTGTATTACTCCTTAAACTGAACGCTAATGAGACTCGTGTTAGTTTAGAAAGTTCTCAGCCATTGGATAGACTTGGGGAGTTTATTCTGACAAGGCTGATACTGGTGTGCTGCCAAATAGTTGGAGCAACTTGTCTCAACTGCTAGGGTTAGACCCAAAGCACAAGCAGTGGGTGTTTGGAAAAAACACTGAACCCAGACCAATTTCCATTTATGCCTTGGACCTTGGAGATAGATGGGCAAAACTAGAAGGTTACACTTTATCCTGGACTTGATTATGATACTACACTAGGTGTTGGACTGGGTTGTCTTTGATAATGCCAACTAGTGAGATCCATCAAGGGTCAAATACCTAGGCATGTTGGGGTAGTTTGGGAAATCACCTGAGTGGGTGACCATAGTGATAGGATTGGCCCCTTTGTTGAACAAAGAGAATATCAGGGTTCACACTCTCTTTGATGGAAACCTAAACTGTTGATAGTGGAAATTAACTGTATTTGAAATCTGATTTTGCAAAATGTATTTATATGTTATACTACTATTTTATGAAAATGTTTGCAAAAGGATTTTAATCACGGGATTCATCTGAGCAAAAAGTGTGGCACTAAACCTTGCAGCTAGGAGAGAGGTCCTTCCTTGCCGAGCAGTGTTGTGATCATTATGGGCTGAGAGGTTAAGTGTAAAAGACCATTACAGGGCTGATTACCTTATGGGCTTTATCTCACATAAGTCCATTATCCTTGGGTCTTCATAGAGTGGCTGAATCCAATGATCATTTAGGTGTAAATGTTGGGCCTAGATTGAGCCCAGGCTGATTGGCTTAGTGAACACCTTGAGCAATGAATTCGCCCTAACCTCTTTCAGAGGTGGGGCCAAACCCTCATGGACTTGTGTGAAACTTTTGTGGGGTCCCACGCCATACAATATCTGGCCCAAAGTGGCCATGCAACACCTAGGGATGTGATCCTTTGAAGAAAATGGACCAAAAGCCCATTGCTAATATGATTTGGGTTGAAACCGGGCATGGAGCACCTATCCTCTTAAGAGGATAATACTTATCCCTTAAAAGAGTCCAGATCCAAATTAGATTTGGATATCTCCTAATTAGATTAGGAGAGTGTTCCATATACTTATCTTCATTTCTTGCTCTCTCCTCTTTTCTCTTCTCTCCCAGAAACCCTATCACGACATAGCCATTGCAAGAACTGATTTTTATCAGTTTTTCCTCTAATATTTTGCAAAAAAAAAAAAAATCATTAGGGAAATCAGGCTCACACATCCCTATTCGATCCAAGCAAGTTGGATAGCAGTTTTGCTGAAAACAATGTTGCTGAACCAGCTTCTCCCGTACACTGCGCCATCTTCAGTTGGAGGCTGGTTTTGGGACAGATATTGGGAATGAACATTCACTCTGGGAGTTGTGATTTGTGGTCTCTGTATTAGGTACAATCTGCTTTAATTTTGGTTTCAAATCTGGTCAGGTTCAGTGCAATATCGATTCGAAAAATTCAGTTTTCAAAATCACAGGGAAATCGGTTCCGGAACAAGTTAGGAAAAATTTTTTAAATTCACCTAGCCATCTAGCATGGTTCGGCCATCCATATGATGGATTCTAATCCTTCCAACAGATTAAACCCTAACAAATAAGAAAATAATAAAAAAAGAAACCAGTATATAAACACAAAATGAATATTTTAGTTTAATAATGTCTATTTTATAATTATAATTTAAAAAAATTAACAATATTAAAGTATTTCATAACAGCATGTACAAATCTACTTGGCAAGTAGGCAAGGTGACCCTCCAAGGGCACCTTGTCACTTTGACAACTATGATGATAATGATGAAAATAATCAATAGGTATGACATTTATTTTGGAAACTCTGTTCAGTTCTGGGAGGATGTCTGGATTGGGGATAGCCCCTTAAAGGGCCTCTTCCCTTCCTTATTCTCTATGTCCTAATACAAAAAATATGTGATCTCAAAATTCCTCTCCCCTTGTATAAATCGTTTAGCTCCAAATTGGGATTTTGGGTTCCATAGAGGGTTAAGGAATGAAAAAATTGATTGCTTATCTAAAATCACAATAAGATTTGTTTGGATCCCTCTGAATCAAATAAACAAGTCTGGTCTCCTCGGCCCAAAGGGGCCTTCTCGTGTGCCTCTTTTTTTCAAGTCCCTTTGTCTTAGCAGGTTTTCCCTATTAAGGAAGTTTGGTGCAGATCTGTTGCCCCAAAAGTTATGGCTTTCTGTTGGGAAGTGTATTATGGGAAAATAAACTCCTTGGAAACCTACAGAAGAGAAAGACCTTTCCTTTGTATTTCATCTAATTGGTGTTTCTTTGCAGGTCTCATGGTGATGATTGCTACCACTTGCTAATCTCTTGCTCTGTTATTGCAGGGTTGTGGGATTGGCTTTTTTAGTTGTTTGGGTGCAGGTGGAACATGCCAACAAAAGTAAGCACGCTCTTTAATCCTTCTACCTTTGTCTGGCATAACAAAAGAGGAAGGGTTATGTGGAGATGTGCTAGAACAGCTCTGATTTGGACGATTTGGGAAGAAAGGAATATGAGAATCTTCCAATAGAATGACAGCAGTTGCCAAGAATTAAAGGAGTGTGTGTTGAATAGGGTAATACACTAGTTAAAGACCTTGGATTTATTTCACCAATTATCCTTTAATGATATTTGGAGGAATTGATCAGAAGTATCAAGGTGTTCTCCCATAAAGATTAGGGTGGCAGCAAGTTGAGCACCCCCCCCCTAAAGGTTTTTTGAAGCTGAATTACAACAGTAGTCAAGGCAACCCAAGTCCCTCTAGTTTGGGAGGAGTTGTGAGGAATGAGCTTGGAGAGATTGTGGTTTTCTACTTGGGTCCTTTGGGATTTGGAGACTCTACTAGCTGCCATTCAAAGAGTGCGGTCCACAACTTATCTAGGCATGGAATGGCTTTTGATTGAAGGGGGGATTCCAAGGTGATAGTGGGCTGGTTAAAGGACCCAAAGATTGCTGTGTGGACCTACAAAAATGAAGTCAAGAAGTTTAAGTGGCTAGCACGTAACATATCTGTAAGAATACAATAGTTGATTGTCTAGCCAAGCAAGGGGAAAATAGGGAACTGTTGTTCTGGGCTCGGATGTAATATGTTTATTTTTTACATTTTACTTTGCACTTTGTCAGGAGAGGTCACAGCTCACGCCTCTTCAAGGGATGCTTGTATGAGCTTGATTCTATGAATTAATAAATCTATCTTTATTCATCAAAAGTAATTAACTTAACCTGAAAATACATCAGCTCCACGAATAGTTCCTTTTTCAAGGGTTTCCCTTGAACCACCATCTGTAGTATACCTGCAAAAGCAATAAGTTGAACATCTAAAAATAATTTTGATTAAAATAAAAAATATATGAATCACAACACAACTCAGCCTGAATCCCAACTATTTGGTTTTGGCTACATGGATCCTGTCTTGCAGTTGTGCTCTAGCAAGACCCACGCCCTTGCTCTTATAGAGCCTTTTATTTGCACCAATTCACTTTTCCTCCTCTTGCCACTAATTGGAGCCACTCCTAAGTCCTCTCTAATGTACTTATTTATGATTTTATCATTTCTAGTCTTGCCACTCATCCATCTCAGCATCCTGTCAGATACACTCATTTTTTAACATGTTTCTTGACTTCCCAATTGTCTATACCATATAGCAATGCTAGTCATATAACTGTCTTATATAATTTTCCATTAGTCTTGTTGATATATGCTGATCACGCGGCATATTTGATGCACCTCTTCACTTCAACCACCCTGCTCTAATTCTATGGGCAACATCCTCATTAGTTCTTTCTCATTATGGATAATTGATCCCAGGTACCAAAAGTGGTTAGCTTGGGGTCTCTCATGATAATCAACTTAATTTGTACCAAGATTCATACTAATATTTTTACTAAAATTGCAATACATGAATGACTTATTGCTTTGTCTTTAGTGGATAAAATAATTAAATAATAAAATATTCAAGGGTATAATAATCAATCCAACTTCAGATTCATCCATTAAGCCATTAAGGAGCTTACATCCTTCTTAATAACTTACTAAAAGACAAAGCAGTAAGTCATTCAGTTCAGCCATTTCAGTTGTCATTAAACAGCCCCTTTCTTGAGGTGCATAAAATCTTTGTAGGTGGAAGAATGCACCCACATCTGCTCCACTTAACAAACAAACAAGATGTAGGTTGGTGATGGTTTACATTATTTCGTTAAAAGCAAAGAAAATCCTAATACAAAAATACAAAAATTGAGGTACCGTACAGGCATACGACAAGTAAAATAAGGTAGCTCCCCTTAAACTCCCCTCGACTTTTAACCAAGAAAAAAAATTAAAGTAATGGAACCTTAAGGTAGGTAGGAGACAGTTAATGCATTTTCAGTGAATTTGCATTTACTTGAAATATAGAAAATACAAAATTAAAAAATGAAAAATAAACACCATTATATGAAATAAATCATGCATGTACTTGGCCAATTAAGATAATACTTAGAATATTCCTCCACAGAATATGAACAGGAAAGTGTAATGATCTGGAAGTATTACAAAATTGTATTGTTTCCAAGGTGCCTTCTAGCCAAAGTAACAAGGTGACGAAGGTATCTTTGATCATCTCCATACGAGCCATACTCATTTTCTATCTGCCACAAGTAATTTCTGGTTAGTGAAAATACCAAACTATAAAAAAATAGACAGGGCTTAAACAACACAAAGGGGTTCAATTGAGTTAGAGTTCAATTTCCAAGTTAGAAGGTCCATGTTCAACAATAGTTGAATGCTAAGCAAGACCCTCAAAAATGATAAGATGTTGTCCTTTGTTTTTCTTAATCACCATGAGAACATGTTCCAAAAAAAGAAGTTTGTTTTTGGTGTGCACGAGTGTGCACGCGGGGGGTGGGGGGACCTAATGTTAAGAATAATAAGGGAATTGAGTTAATGCATAAAATCATCTGGATCAAGACTTTTTTTCCTCTCTGATTTCAAGGATCTGGTCTCTTTTGAAAATTTCATTAGATTTTATAAAAAAATGGAGAATAAAGAATAAAAGAAGCAAAGAAATAGATGCCTCCACAAAACAGGAAGAATGAGCTATCCGTCTTGCTATTCTTCCCCTGTTGAGTGTCAATTTACATACTCCTGATCCAAACAAAGATCAAGAATTAACACAGGGAAATGGATTCCATATATGTTTCCCCTCCTGTGTACTCCTTCCCACCTAATGCATCCACTAGATAATTAGCAGTCTAGATATTCATTAAAATGGAGTTTGCAGGATTTCAGCAAAGGATTTTGTTTCTCTTAGGTGATGGTGAAGCCTCCAAAGCCTCAAGACTCATTCCTCGTACAAACTATTATGACCTGGGAGTGTCCTTCCACTTTAAGACTTGAATATCCAATGAGCAGTTCAGTCTAAGTCCTTGTGGCAAGGATAGTAGCTTGGGCTCTTATCAGATTAAAAGAAAAAAAAAAAAGAAAACCCTAGCATTCCTCTCTTCCCTCACAAACCGAAGGACGGATGCTCATGTTTCTCCTCTGTCAACAAGTGAAGAAAGACGACTGAAACAGGCTATTAATGTCCTCTGGATAAAATTCTCAGAACTTATTGTGACCAATGGAAGCCTCTTCTTTATCATCTAACCACATAAAATGCCCGTTTCCCTTGTAACAAGAGTTATCAGTGCAGGAGAAAATTATCAATCTCCTTATTTCTTTATTTTCAGAAAGAGTTTCTGAATTATATTGGGTAAAGGAAAGAGGTATACATAAGAAGATGTAAAAAATTGAACAAAATATGGGCATATGGCAACCCCATCCAGTTCAAAACCATTCAAGCATGGTGCTTTCGCTATACAAAAAGACCTCATGAACCCCTGATTTAGCAAGCATATCAGCCATCGCACTAAGCTCTTTTAGGATCCATCTAGCCTGGACAATAAGCATAGCAATGAATCCTCTTATTTCATTAAGGCAATGCAGCAGTTTCATTGACTGGTGCCCAGATTTTGGCATCACTTCTTGTAATCTTCCTTAATTACTAAGAAGAGATTTTGGAGTCACCTAGCTATATGACTCCCATAAGAATTTGGAGGATCTAAGATCCATCAATTGGTGCATATTGCTAAATTGCTTTATCATCTAAAAAGTGGTCTTTGTGGAGCTCGTTCGAGTGGGGAAGTTTAAGAATGTATATAAGAGAAGGGGGCAGCGAGGATAATTTATGTTCTTCTAGTTTAGATTCTGGGAAGTTGTTTAGAGTTCAAGGAGAGTATGTGAAGAATTTGAATGTTTTAGAAGCAATAGGATATGGAAGTTTGGCAACAGAGATAAGTTTATGACTCTACTGTAGAAGGAATTGTCAATGATGAATTCATAGATAAAAAATTAGAACCATATTTTGCTGAAGAGTGTAGTGCTGGGAGGTAGGGGATGATGGTGACTGTGCTTGAGGCAAGAATTATTCAGATTTCATATGGATTGAGAGAATTGTTTCATCTTTAGAGGAGATTATGCAGTTTAATGTGGACAATCCTATTCAGAACAAGAGTTACAGAACTAGAGCAGTCACCATCATCTTGCCTCAAGCACAGTCACCAAGGCCATGACTAGGGAGAGATGGACCAAGTAGTGCTTGATGAAGTCTATGTGTTAGACCAAGGTACTCAAGTTGACAAGAAAATAGAAATCAATATGGTGGATGAAAGAGAAATTTAAGTTGGAAAGAAATTGGGTATGCTCTTGTCTGCGCAATGAAGATTGTGCTAGAAGAGAGTTTTGGAAAGTGGGATGGCTGGTTAGGGTGAGTTAGGAGCAGCTATCTCTGTTGGAGCTTGTCAAGTGTAGGTATTTATTGTTTTGCCATGGCCATTGCTGCAGATGGATGTTGATGTGGTTGTTGGATCAAAATTGTGTTGTCTTTTCTTATGGACTGTTGTAAGGTTGGGGAAGTTTTTCCTTTTTTGTTGAAGGGTGGGGTGCTTCCCCTTTACGTGGCTTACATAGTTATCTCTACAAGGTTGGTTTTGTAAAGAGTTGATGTTCTTTTGTCTGGTGTGGTGGGTGTTGCAGGTCCAGTTTTCTTTGGTGGTTTCTTGTCACCCTTTCTTGAATCTTTTTCTTCTTTCCTTTAAAGCAAAAAGGTAATGTAAGGTTCCATATCATTTCAGATACTTCAACTGTTTAGTACAAATTTCAAATCAGATACCATATCTTGCTCTGTCCTTTCCGTATCTGGGTAACATAGCTCCACAAATCCCAGCTGGACCAGGGTTCCCTCTGGAGCTACCATCAGAAACTCTTTATTTGTCATAATTTTGTTATAGAGAAATGGAATTTTTCCTTTCCCATTGCAGATTAAAATGGCATTCCTAATAAGCATCTGTTTTTCTTTTCTTTTCCTCCCAAAGGATGGTTTACTTAGACCTTGTATAATGTAACTCTATGGAATGGAAGCCAAATGTTCTTTGCATCATTCTAGCTTATGATATTATAGGCTACAGAAGGTAATTACTGTTATCTAGGCTGCACATTTTTGCAATGCAAATCTGAACCGGAATCAAATTTTGCACCTGGTTCTGTTTTGCATCCATTTGTTTGTGATTATGATTTGCACTGTTACCTGATGCAAAGTTTGCACTTTTGTCTCATTTGCATCCATTAGCAGTGCAAATTTTACATCTGAAAAACTGATGTAGAATTTGCACACACTTCCCCCACCTTAATTCTCTCATATAAAGTGGGGACCACATCCCCCCAAAAAATAAATTTCCTCCTGCCTCATTTCTCTTTCATACAAATTGGGGACCAGGATTTACAAAATAAGGTCAAATCTGAAGCAAAAGTAAACCAGGATTTACACTCAGTCCATTTGTACTCCCATGCATTTATACCAATGCAAATGAAATTTGCACCAAACGGAGCCTATGGGAATTGTTTTCATGTGAGCAGAACTTAGAACAAGAGAGAGCAGATTCAGGGGTGTCAAGAATGGTCGACCCCCACTCCAAAGAGCCTCTTTTATATTAAAAAATATGTACAGTTACAAGAATGCCCTTATAGGGCTGAAAGATAAAAAGAACAAATAAAATAATGAGTACTATACAACAAGGGCTATACTAATAATGTACATCAAGATATATCTTCACACTCCCCCTCAAACTGATGCGTAGACATCAACATCAGTTTGCCCATAAGAATGAGGTGTCAACTCTTAGACATGGCCTTGGCGAAGATGTCGGCAATCTGCATGTGAGAGGCTACATGAGGAAGAGATATAGAGCCAACAATGAAAAGGTCTCTAATAAAGTGACGGTGCACCTCGATATGTTTAGTCTTCTCATGGAAGATAGGATTAGATGCAATCTTGATAGCACTTGTGTTGTCGTCATATAGAAGGATAAGAGTAGGAAGTTAAGTACCAAGATCCATGAAGAGAGGCTTCAACCAAACAATATCACTACAGGCAAAAGACATGGCTCTATACTCAGCTTCAGTAGAAAACTTAGTGATGGTGTTGTTTCTTACAGTTCCAGGAGATGAGGGAGTCACCCATGAAGACACACCACCTAGTAGTGGATCGGCAAGTGTTAGGACAACCAGCCCAATCTACATCAGCATAAACTCTCAATTGTATGGGTGATGAGAAAAACAGTCCCAGAAAAGTTGTGTCTCTAACATAACGGATGATGCAGCGAACAACAGTCATATGAGCTTGACAAGGGGCAGAAACAAACTGACTAACGACCTAAACAACATGTGAAATATCAGGCCGAGTCATAGCTGACGGTACAAAGTAGCATTAGGAAGAACTAGACCTTCAAATTTAGACAACTTGACACTCAGCTCCAAAGGGGTATCAACGTGTTTCTCATCAGTAATTCTAGCTAGTTTGACGAGATCAAAGGCATATTTTTGCTGACAAATGAAATACCCTCGACTGCTACGATGGACTTCCAAACCCAAGAAATAAGTAAGAGGGCCCAAGTCCTTCATGTGAAAGGAGTTGTGATGTAAGGACTTCAACTCACAAATGCCATCATAATCATCCACAGTTAAAAGCATGTCATCAACATATAACAGTAGAATAGTAATACCCTGGGTCCTTCTCCTAACAAAGAGAGAGTAACCATACCCAGCTACAACATCTCAACAGCGCTCAAACCAAGCCTTGGGTGCTTGCTTCAAACCATATAGGGATTTCTTTAGGCGACAGACACGTGAAGAACCACTGCAATATCCAGGTGGAGGCTTCATGTAGACTGTCTCCTTTAGTTAACCATGAAGAAAAGCATTCTTCACATCTAATTGGTAGATAGACCAGGAATGAATAGCAGATAAGGCTAGAAGAACCTAGACTATGGTGATCTTAGCAACTGGGGCAAAAGCTTCTTCATAATCAATCCCATATCCCTGATTGTATCCTTGGGCAACTAACCGAGCCTTATATCGATCAAGGAAACCATATGATTTTAGTTTGATTGTGTAGACCCAACAACTTCCAGCAATAAAAGCATCTGAAGAAGCAAGCACAAGATCCCAAGTATCATTCTCATGGAGGACATGAATTTCGGCATCCATGGCTTCTTTCCAATGAGAACTTCTAATGGTTTGCTGATAAAAACTAGGAATATCTGTGGAATAAAGTACAACAGAAAATTAGCTATGGCTTGAAGGAAAACCATAGCGATCAAGAGGTCGAGAGATACGAGTAGAACAACGAAGTGGAATAGGAGAACTACCATCTAAATAGGAGGATCTTGGGGTGAAATGTCACTTACAAGAGGTGCAAAAGGAGGATGCTCTGGACCAGGTGGAAGAAGGGTTGTAGGCACAGGATTTGGGACACGTGGCCACTTACGATTGAAGACAAAAAAGATCTTTCCTAGTAGAAAAAGTAGGAGTGTTATCTGAATCAAAGTCTAGAAAAACAGAGATAGAAGAAGCAAGCAATCTAGCAATTCCAACAAAGAGGATATATGTTCAAGAAACAAAACATTCCGTGAAATCCAAATACGACGAATAGTAGGGTCATAACACAAGAGTCCTTTGTGGTCAGGACTATATCCCACAAATGGCACACATAGCAGACTGAGCAGTTAATTTAGAACGTTCACGAACAAAAAGATGTATAAAACAAAGACACCCAAAAACATGAAGACTGAAGAAGTTTGGGGGATGACCAAAAAGTTTTTGGAAGGGAGAAGTGTTGTCAAGAACAGAAGAAGGAAGATAGTTGATCAAATACAGAACTGTACTAGCTGCTTCTACCCAAAATGAAGTTGGAGCGTGGGATTCTTATAGTAATGTCCAAACAACACTGAGGATATGTCCATTCTTCCGTTCGGCTACACCATTCTGTTGAGGAGTGAGCTGCGTGGAGATTGAATTCCACAACTCCTCAAGTAGGCCTGAAAGTCTCTGTCTCTATATTCTCCCCCTGAATCTGAATGGAGGATACTCACATTACATTTGAAGCGAGTTTGCACCATAGCATGAAATAATTTAAATGTCGTAAAGACCTCTGATTTGTGCCGTAAAAAATAAATCTAAGTGTATCTGGCACAATCATCTATAAACAATACAAAGTATTTGTATCCCAATCATGAAGTAATAGAAGCAAACCAAACATCATTGCGTATTATCTCAAAAGGTTTAGTGGCATGCTTAGAACTGTGAAATAGGTAAAGCATGACTTTTACTCAAACAACAAGTAGTGCAAGAAACATCAAAAGTATGAACATGAGAAATTTTGAAGAAAACTGAAGAGAGTAGAGCTTGAGAGTTCGGTAGTGAGGGTTTGAGAGTGAGAGTTTCGAACCTTACACTCTCTCAGCACCCTAACACTGTTTTATTAAGATAGATGAATAATTACAAGGAGGCCCTTAGTTGGGCAAGAAATTACAAAGAACATAATATAGACAGGATGGGCCCAGAATAAGGCCCATTACAGAAAAACATATATAATAAGAAAAGAATAAATAGCCTATGGGCCATTCGGCCCATCTTCTCTACACTCCCCCTGAAACTTAGCATAGATGTCAATCATGCCAAACTTGCTAGTATCATGCTGAAGTTTTGCCTTGGGAATGCCTTTGGTGAGAAAATCTACCAACTGTCCTTCAGATGTGATGAAAGGAAGACATACTTCACCCGAAGAAACCCTTTCCCTAATGAAATGTCGATCAACTCCAATATGCTTAGTTCTTTCATGTTGCACTGGGTTGTGAGCAATGTTAATGGCAGCCTGATTATCACAGTACAACATCATTGGCTTGTCATGTTCAACCCCAAATTCCTCCACCAAGGATTTTAGCCATAATAATTCAGAAACTCCATGTGCCATGGCCCTGTATTCTGCTTCAGCGGAAGACCGAGCAACAACCGATTGTTTCTTGCTTCTCCAAGAAACAACATTACCAGCCACCAAGCTGCAATACCCAGAAATAGATCTTTTGTCATCAATGTTTCTGGCCCAGTCAGCATCGATGTAGGCTTCAAGTTTCATATGACCATGCTTGGCAAACGGAATTCCCTTTCTTGGGGAGCCCTTCAAATAACATAGGATTCTCTCTGCTGCTGCCAAATGAGTGTCTCGGGGAGCATGCATGAATTGACTAATGCAATTGACTGCATATGCAATATCTGGCCGAGTCATGCATAGATACAAAAGTTTCCCAAGAAGTCTCTGAAAAATTCCTTTGTCTTCTAACAATGTCCCATATGAGGCAGAGAATTTATGACTCATATCAATATAAGTAGTAACTAGTCTAGCATCCATCTTTCCAGTTTCAGAGAGCAACTCAAGAACATATTTCCTTTGGGAGATATGAATCCCATCCTTGGATCTAGCCACTTCTATGCCAAAGAAGTATCTCAATTCCCCCAAATCATTAATCTCAAACTCTGTATGGAGAAAAGATTTTAGATCATGAATTCCTGAAACATCATTACTAGTCACTACAATATCATCTACATACACAATGAGCTACACTGCCAGAGGTCCACTCCTCTTCACAAAAAGAGTATGAACGGACTGTGTCTGCATATAACCAAAGTTAACAAGTGTTGTTCTAAATCTCTCAAACCATGCCCTACGGGACTATTTTAGTCCATAAAGGGATTTCTTCAGCCTGCATACCCTTCCTTTCATATCAGTTCCATACATCCCTGGAGGAAGAGACATATAAACCTCCTCATGTAATTCACCATTCAGAAATGCATTCTTCACATCCAATTAATAAAGAGGCCAGCCAAAGTGAGCAGCTAAAGATAGAAGAACCCCCACAGATGTCATCTTGGCAACAGGTGCAAAGGTCTCCAGATAATCAATCCCATATGTCTGTGTATAGCCTTTTGCAACCAGCCTGGCCTTGTACCATTCAATGGTGCCATCAGCTCGGTATTTGATAGTAAAGACCCACTTGCAACCGACTAGATCCTTCCCTTCAGGCAAATCCACCACTTCCCATGTGTCATTCTTGTGTAGGGCATCGACTTCAGATCTCATAGCATCCCTCCATTCTGGAATCTTAAGAGCTTCTGACACAGACCTGGGAATAGGGTTAGAAGCAACAGAAGAGAGATATGCAAAGTATGAAGGTGAAAGCAATCTGTAAGAAAGGTGCTTGGAAATGCAGTGTGCAATGCACTTCCATTTTCCTTTCCTAACAGCAATGGGAATATCAAGGTCAGGGAATGATGATTCCAAAGGTGCTGAAACTGTACCTGTTGTCTCATCTGTGATTGGAAGAGTACGAGGCTCATGTATTGTGGGAGAAACAACCTGCACATTTCTGGATCTTTGCCTTTGATACACCTCGGAATTGAGGATAGAACGAGGAGGTAGAGGTTGAAGAGTACTGGGACAGGGAGAATGAAACGACTGATCCACCCTTGATACATTTGAAGGAGAAGCAGGCACATCAAAAGACTCAACTAGGACAGGAAGAGGAAGAGCAAACACCTGTGACAAATCCTCCCCCTGTGGACAATGTCCTTCTGGAGAGGAACCATAAAAGGGGTAAAGCTCATCAAAGGTGACATCCATTGAGACATACCGAGTGCCAGTCTTTGGATCAAAACAACAGTAACCCTTCTGTGTGGGGGAATAACCAAGGAAGATACACTTTTGAGCTTTGGGTTCAAATTTATGCCTTTGGACACTTGGGACATGTACATAACAGGTGCAGCCAAAGACACGAAGAGGAACAGGAAAAAGGTCCTTGTCCGGATGAAAGAGATTGAAAGGAGACTTAAACCCTGTGAATAAACCCTAGTTGTTTCTAGGTTAAAGTAGAGAAGAAGAAAGAAGAAGAAAGAAAAGAAAAAGAAGAAGGAGAGGAGTGTTCGGCTAGATTTGAACCCACTTGACTAGAAGAGAGGATGTTCAAAAGTCACTCTCCTAGCCGACCCACTTGACTTTTATTCATAAAACTTAAGTTACAAGAAAGACAACTTTGTCCCTCATAGAAGATGGGACACATAACTTAAACTCAGATACAATAGACATTTCACTTTCAATAAGATACACTAGAATGACCAAAATACCCCTGACCGAGCATTCTAACACTCCCTCTCAAGCTGGAAAGTATATATCATATAGTCCCAACTTGTTACAAGTGTAATCTATTCTTCCCCGAGACAATCCTTTTGTGAAGAGATCTGCCCACTGATTTCCTGAGCTCACATGAGATGTAGTTATTACTCCACTTATCACTTTCTCTCTCACAAAGTGACAATCCACCTCAATATGTTTAGTTCTTTCATGGAAGACAGGATTGGATGAGATGTGAACAGCAGCTTGGTTATCACAGTATAGTTTCATGGGTTTGTCAATTGAGAAACTCATCTCCTGTAGTAGGTTCTTCAACCATACAAGTTCACATGTAATATGAGCCATAGCCCTATACTCTGCTTCCGCACTACTTCCTGCCACCACTGTTTGCTTCTTGCTCTTCCAAGTTACAAGATTGCCACCCAGGAAGGTACAATACCCTGTGGTTGACCTCCTATCTAATACAGAGCCAGCCCAATCAGCATCCATGTACCCTACTATCTCAAGAGTTCCTCCCTTTTGGTATAACAAACCACGACCTGGAGCACCCTTTAGGTACCTAACAATTCTCAGAACAACTTCCCAGTGAGGAACCCTGGGATGTTGCATAAACTGACTCACCACACTCACAGCAAATGATATATTTGGTCGAGTAATGGTCAGGTAGTTCAACTTTCCCACCAACCTTCTGTATCTTCCAGGATCATCAAACTCTTCACCTACATCCACACTTAACTTGGCATTGAGTTCCATAGGAGTCTCTGCTGGTTTAGCACCTAACAACCCTGTTTCTTCAAGTAGATCCCCTGTTTTGACCTCGCAACTTCTATTCCTAAGAAATACTTTAGCTTCCCCAGATCTTTCGTATTGAAGTGGTCCTGTAAGAACTTTTTCAGCCTATCAATTTCATTGTTGTCACTTTCAGTTATGACAATATCATCCACATACACGACTAGCAAGATTTTTCCATCTTTTGAGTTATAGCTAAACACAGAATGATCAACCTGGCACTGTTTCATCCCAAAGGCCTTCACCACTTCACTAAACCTGCCGAACCATGCACGAGGAGATTGCCTTTTTGAGCCTGCACGCCTTACCAACCTCCCCCTGAGCAACAAACCCTGGTGGTTGCTCCATATACACCTCCTCAACAAGATCCCCATGTAGGAAGGCATTTTTTATGTCAAGTTGTAGGAGAGGCCAATCATACATAGTAGCCAATGAGATCAACACCCGAACTGAACCAATTTTAGCCACAGGAGAGAATGTCTCCATATAGTCCACACCATATAGCTGAGAACAGCCCTTGGCCACTAACCGTGCCTTCAATCGTTCCACACTGCCATCAGGACGATGCTTCACTGTATAGACCCATTTACACCCAACAATGTGCTTACCAGGAGGAAGGGTGGTGAGTTCCCACGTGTGATTATGTTGTAGGGCAGAGAGTTCTTCTTCCATGGCGTGCCGCCACCCTGGAGAGGTAAGGGCTTCCTATACTGTCTTGGGAATGGGAACCGATGAGAGTAATGATATAAACTTGCAATAAGAAGCAGAAAGGTGAGCAATGGAAACATGGTTTAAAATGGGATGAGAAGTACAAGTACGTTTACCTTTTCGCAAAGCAATAGGGAGATGAAGATCTGAGGGAGGAGCAGTAGCAGGATCTGTCGACGGGTGCTGAAGTGGAGGAGGAGCCGAAGCACTTCTGCGGGTATACACTTGAGTAATTGGTGGCCTCTCTATAGTAATAGGCATATGATGTGCATCTGCAGTAAGAGTGGGAGCTACGGGAAGGGGGTCCACAACTAGAACAGGAAGAGGAACCACAGAGGGAGAAGAGACCCCGGCATCGAAGAAAAAAGGAACTGATTCAAAGAAGGTGACATCAAGGCACACAAACGATTTATGAAACTTAGGGCTATAACACCTGTACCCTTTCTAAGTCCTTGAGTAGCCAAGAAAAATACACTTCGTAGCTCGAGCATCTAGCATGTCTACTCTAGGCCCCAAGTGTTGAATAAAACAAACACAGCCAACGACTCTGGGGGTGAGAGGAAAGGGAGACAAGGTGGGGAACAACACGGAGAAAGGGGATTGAGTTCCAAGGATTGACATGGGCATCCGATTTATCAAAAAACAGGATGTAAGAACAACATCACTCCAAAAATGCTTTGGGACATGCATATTGATCATCAAGGACCGAGCAATTTCAAGAAGATGTCAATTTTTCCGTTCAACTACATTGTTTTGTTGTGGGGTGTAGGCACAAGAAGTTTGATGAATTATTCAATGATGGTCTAGGTATTGCTGAAATGATGAGGAGATGTATTCTTTGGCATTATCGGAGCGAAGTATTTTCATATGAACATCAAATTGAGTGCGTATTTCAGCATGAAATTTCTGAAAAATAGAGAACAATTCACTACGGTCTTTCATGAGATAGATCCATGTCATCCTTGAAAAGTCATCAACAAAGATTACAAAATACTTAAACCCATTGTATGACACCACTTTAACTGGACCCCATACATCAAAATGAACTAAAGCAAAAGGACTTGAGACACGACTATCAATTCTTGGACTAAATGAGAATCGATGATGTTTTCCCAACTAACATGACTCACAATCTAATGATGAAAGATGACTCAAGGAAGGAACTAGCAGCTTCAAAGCCTTGAGAGAGGGATGACCCAGTCTGCAGTGCCATTGGAGAGGAGTAAGAGATGACTGAAAAGCCACTAGAGGGCCACCACCATCAAGGTAATACAAACCACCGGCTTCATGCCCTCCACCAATCTTCGTCCCCGTCTTGAGATCCTAAAACACACAAGAAGAATGATAGAAGGTTACAGAATAATTAAGGGACTTGGTTAATCTGCTAACAGACATAAGGTTAAAAGGGAACTTAGGAACATATAAAACAGATGCTAAAGACAATGAGGAGGGATCAACATCACCAACACCACAAATACGAAATGTAAAACCATTAGCAAGTGTAACTGTCTGAGATGTGGAGGTGCGAGAAAGGGAAGAAAATACATCAGATGTCCCAGACATATGGTCTGAGGCTCCAGAATCAATGATCCAGGGTGAGGCTTTGGAAGCTAAACAAGTCATACCTGAATGGGCAAGTGTAGCTGTGTTCTACTGAGATGTTTGAAGGAACTGCTCATATATTGCCCATGGTACACTCACCATTTCCTACCCAGAAGCACAAGTGGGTGTAGAGGGGGTTGGGGCAGTTTGCTGGCTTTCAATAATTGTGCTACTACTCTTAGATGTAACATGGTTAGCCCAAGTGTTGGGTGGACCACGCAAATCATAGTAGAAATTAACTGTGTGCCCCTCTAAGCCACAATGTGTACATTTTCTCTGAGCATTACCCCTTCCTTTTCCACGGCCTCCCCCTAACTCACGGCCTCCAGTCCGGCCACTGGCCCGGTTAAACATGTGTCCACCACGGTTTCTTGGAGGACCACTGCTGCCACCACCACTTCTACTTCCACGACCACTCCCTTTAGTCACTACCAAACCAAATCTATCAGAGAAGGAAGAATGTTCCACCGGCTCAATGGATGTCCTCTTAAGACAGGCAAAAACTTCTTCAAGTGAGGGGAGAGTTGATCCCCCCAATATCTGTGCTCTGACAGGCTCATGCTCAGCCTTCAAGCCCACAAGAAACCTAGTCACATCAAGTTGTTCACGTTGCTGTTGTTGGATCTGGACATCTGATGTTAGAGGGTGATACACATTTAGCTCATTGCGGATGTTCCTCAAACTTGCATAATACTCTTCTAAGCTTTGACTTCCTTGCTTCAAATTGAAGTACTCTTGGTATAACTGATATACCCTAGTTGTGTTGTCTTGTCCAGAGTACAACTTTTTTGCATGATCCCAGATCTCTTTGGTTGTATCTAGGAACAAGAAGTTCACACTAATCTTTGGTTCCATGTTGTTCCAAAGGCATGTCATTATCTGTGCATCATCTTGTTCCCAATCACTGAACCTAGGAGAATCAGAGGAAGGTTTCTCCTCCCTCACATGTTTTACTTTCCTCTTGGCCTTCAAGAACACCTCCACAGATTTTGCCCATGGTACATAGTTCTCACCATTCAACTTGATAGATGTCATTTGAACACTTAGATAATCTGAAGAAAGCATGAAGCCTGTTTTGTTGTCATTCCCAACTACAGTTGAAGCCATCTCAATTATTTCTCCTTTGAATATACACCACAATCTCACACTTGTCACAAGACTTATCTCACTTATGATACCACCAACCCACTTTCTTCAACTGCACATTACACACTACACTTTAAAGCTAAAATCATTTAGTCAACACATCAAACACTTGGACTGCACACTACAGGACCATTTACCACCAACACACCACTACTGAAATTACTCAGTCATTTCATCGAACACTTGTTATTCATACTGCAAAACTGATTACACACAAGGTCTAGGGGTTCACTTTTAAGCATTTAGAATCATAGATATGTCAGCCACCACAACACAATCAACGCCACACCACTGTTGTCGTGGACATCAGCAGTCTACTACTCTTCTTTCAGCACACATGCAAGCAATAAAACACAAAAAAAAAACATGACTGATATGTGTACCAATTTCACCCAGCACCACAACAACTAACTTTTGAAGCACACAAAATAAAATCAGCATTCACAATCCATTTCTGAACACACGACAGCAGTGTCCATACCTGCATACGTCCAGCCCTCTTCGTATACTGAATAAAGGGTCTAGTATACCACTTCAACGACCACCACAGCACCGGCCAGAGGCATTCTCACCTCCAGGCCCTCAAAACGACAACTCCTTTTCAGCCCTTTATCGAGTCTTCAATCAGATTGTAGAGAAGATGGGCCAAATGGCCCATAGGTTGTTTATTCTTTCTTGTTATTTATCTTTCTTTTCTGTAATGGGCCTTATTCTGGGCCCATCCTATCCATACTAAATTCTTTGTAAATTCTTGCCCACCTAAGGGCCTCCTTGTAATTATTCAAATATATCTTAATAAAAGAATGTTAGGGTGTTGAGAGAGAGTTGGTTCGAAACTCTCATTCTCAGACCCTCATTGCTGAACTCTCAAGCTCTCCTCTCTTCAGTTTTCTTCATGGTATCAGAGCATATCTGAACCTGAATATCATAGGGCTGGAAGTTTAGTCACATACTGCCTGATTCTTGGAGGTCAGTGGACAAGCCCAAGACTAGAATCTTTTGGGGAAGGGGTTCGGTGACCAGGAAGAATCAGAGATAAAAAATGGAGAAGGGGAACAACTCGGTTCTGTTTTTGAAGCTCGACTGTGTTTTGGACTGTTGAAGCTCGAACTGTAAGTTGTGCTCAGTTTTCTACTTAGAAGTTCGACTGTGTTTGGACTATTGAAGCTCGACTATGTTTGGACAGCTCAGTTCTGTTTTTGAAGCTCGACTGTGTTTGGACTGTTGAAGCTCGAACAGTAAGTTGTGCTTAGTTTTTCTGGTTGTTCTGTATTATCTTCGACTGTGTTTGGACTGTTGAAGTGTCCGAAAAACCCTAGCTGTTCTGTACTACCTTCGACTGCATTAAATCTGGTTTAACCCAGAAATTTCTGGGCTGTTTCTTCTCTTCTTCTTGGATTGTTAAAACCTGCCGAAACATCCTTGTAACAAGGTTGTGTATTGTTACTCATTTTTTGCCGTTTTAAGGGGTTGTACGAACTGTTTTGGGGGGTCTTTTCTCTTCCTTGACAGTGGGGCTGTCTCTATTGCCCACACTATGTTTGTGAAAAAGCCTATTCAACAATACCGATTGGTATTTACTCTTCTTGGCTAAGTGCACAGCTTTGAAAAGGTACTTCGGCTGAGTGCACAGTGCCTAGAAGTTTCTGATTACATGATGTAGTCGGCTGAACTCTGTTTAGAGTGTTTACATGATGTACTCCTCAGAGTTTGAAAACAAAAGTGGTGCTGAATATAGACTGGTTCAGGGGACTCCAAATGATTCCTTATTGACTGTGACCACAATTAAACTAGATGGAACTAATTATTTGGCATGGTCACAATCAATAAAGATTCATGTTTGTAGTAGAGGAAAGTGGGAATTCATTTCCGAGAGTAAAAAGGCTCCCCCAAAAGATGATCCATCTTACGATAAGTGGATGCAAGAAAATTACACTGTCATTGAGCGGCTTGTGAACTCAATGCAGCCACAAATCAGCCAACACTACCTATGGATGAGATCAGCAAAAGAAATTTGGGACAGTGTTGCGGAAACCTATTCACAAAAACTCAATGTGGCCCGGGCAAATAAATTGAGAAGTGATGTAAAGAATTTAAAACAAGGGGAGAAACCGCTTGTTGTATATTTTTCAACCCTGAAGTCCCTATGGCAAGAGATTGTTCTAATAGAAGTTGTACCTTGGGACACCACCAATGATGCAGAGACCTATAGAAAATTGGTTGCAAGGAATAGGATATTTGAGTTCTTAACTGGACTAAACCCAGAATATGATATCACAAAGCAGAATATTCTTTCCAAAGAGTGTGTCTCTTTGTCACAAGCTTATGCATTGGTGAGTAGTGAAGAGAGCAGAAGGGCTGTTTAGGTTCAAGGGGGTGATATGAATGATCATTTTGCCAATATGGGGATTAAACCCAAAGGGAATGTTGGAACTTCTGGTGGCATAAGAAAGAAAGAAGTTATATGTGAGTACTGCAAAAAGTCAAAGCACACCAAAGATAAGTGTTGGAAACTACATCCTAATCTTGTTCCCAGTCGGTTTCAGAAAAAGTATGATAGTAAAAGATCAGGAAGTGTAAATGTAGCTGTCGGGCCAGATAGTAAAGAAATGTCTACTTGTGCACAGTTGGCAACCATGAGAGCAGAATATGAAAAGTTTGGGAAGATGATCAGTCAGCTGAGTGATGTGACCTCTTCTTCCAACCCTTCAGGCAATTCTTCTGTTGCTTCAGCATTTGCTCATTCAGGTATAAGGGCTTCTACCAATTATGCTACCACTTCAGGTAATCTCAAGATCCCTTGGATTATTGACTCAGGTGCTTCTGACCATATGACCAATCTTTCTACCCTATTTGTTTCATATGACTTGCTTCCTGAACGTGATAAAATCACTTTAGTTGATGGTTCACTTGCCCCTATCTCTGGTAAGGGAACCATCAAGGCTACGGATTCCTTGTTCCTACCTTCTGCCCTTCATGTACCTAAACTAAATACAAATTTGTTGTCTGTAAGCAGTTTAACCAACTCACTAAACTGTTGTGTAACCTTCTTTCCTTCCTACTGTGTTTTTCAGGATCTGAAGTCTCAGAAGGTGATTGGGAGTGGCCATGAGGCGAATGGAATATACCTGCTTGATACCCCGGAACAATGCAGTGATCATCTTGGGAATGCAGCACTTGGATCTGTTTCTTCAGAGTCTGTTAGTCGGATCATGTTGTGTCATCGGCATTTTGGTCATCTGTCTTTTTCTGCCTTGAGTGATCTTTTCCTTGAACTGTTTAAGGGAATTAGTTTGTCTAGTCTTCATTGTGAGTCTTGTGAATTGTCAAAGCATTGTAGAAACAATTATCCTTTGAGCAATAAAAGATCTTCTTTTCCTTTTAATATTGTGCACTCTGATGTGTGGGGGCCTTACCACTTACCTTCCATGTGTGGCTATAAATATTTTATCCTGTTTATTGATGATTTTTCTCAGTTCACTTGGATATTCCTGATGAAATCCCGTGATGAAGTTCCAAGACTTGTAAGACAATTCCATGAATTTGTTTTAACCCAATTTGATAACAGGATTAAAATCTTCAGATCTGACAATGCAAAAGAATACTTTGAGAAGAACCTATCCTGCTATCTCTCTGACATGGGGGTTATTCATCAAAGCTCATGTGCTAGGACCCCAAAACAGAATAGGGTTGCTGAGAGGAATAATAGGCATATTGTTGAAGTTGCAAGAAGTATCTTATTTGCCTCACATGTTCCTACTAGGTTTTGGGGTGACGTTCTTCTTACTGCTACATATCTTATAAACGGTATGTCATCTAGGGTTTTGGGGTTTAAGTCTCCCTTCAATCTTCCTCATCCAGACAATGACCTTTTTCCTGTTCCTATTCGTGTCTTTGGCTGCACCTGTTATGTACATGTTCCAAATGTCCAAAGGCATAAATTTGAACCCAAAGCTCAAAAGTGTATCTTCCTTGGTTCTTCCCCCACACAGAAGGGTTATTGTTGTTTTGATCCAAAGTCTGGCAATCGGTATGTCTCAATGGATGTCACCTTTGATGAGCTTTCCCCCTTTTATGGTTCCTCTCCAGAAGGACATTGTCCACAGGGGGAGGATTTGTCACAGGTGTTTGCTCTTCCTTTTCCTATCCCTGTTGAGTCTCTTGATGTGTCTGCTTCTCCTTCAAATGCATGAAGGGTGGATCAGTCTTTCCTTTCTCCTTGTCCCAATACTCTACCTCCTCGTCCTATCCTCAATCCCAAGGTGTATCAAAGGCAAAGATCCAAAAATGTGCAGGTTGTTTCTCCTACAACACATGAGCCTCGTACACTTCCAGTCACAGATGAGACAACAGGTACTGTTTCAGCATCTTTAGATTCATCATTCCCTGACCTTGATATTCGCATTGCTGTTAGGAAAGGAAAATGGAAGTGCACTGCACACTGCATTTCCAAGCACCTTTCTTATAGATTGTTTTCACCTTCATACTTTGCATATCTCTCTTCTGTTGCTTCTAACCCTATTCCCAGGTCTGTGTCAGAAGCTCTTAAGATTCCAAAATGGAGGGATGCTATGAGATCTGAAATCGATGCCCTACACAAGAATGACACATGGGAAGTGGTGGATTTGCCTGAAGGGAAGGATCTAGTCCGTTGCAAGTGGGTCTTTACTATCAAATACCAGGCTGATGGCACCATTGAACGGTACAAGGCCAGGCTGGTTGCAAAAGGCTATACACAGACATATGGGATTGATTATCTGGAGACCTTTGCACCTGTTGCCAAGATGACATCTGTGAGGGTTCTTCTATCTTTAGCTGCTCACTTTGACTGGCCTCTTTATCAATTGAATGTGAAGAATGCATTTCTAAATGGTGAATTACATGAGGAGGTTTATATGTCTCTTCCTCCAGGGATGTATGGAACTGATATGAAAGGAAAGGTATGTAGGCTGAAGAAATCCCTTTATGAACTAAAACAGTCCCTTAGAGCATGGTTTGAGAGATTTAGAACAGCACTTGTTAACTTTGGTTATGTGCAGACACAGTCCGATCATACTCTTTTTGTGAAGAGGAGTGGACCTCTGGCAATATACCTCATTGTGTGTGTAGATGATATTGTAGTGACTGGTAATGATGTTTCAAGAATTCATGATCTAAAATCTTTTCTCCATACAGAGTTTGAGATTAAAGATTTGGGGGACTTGAGATACTTTCTTGGTATAGAAGTGGCTCGATCCAAGGAAGGGATTCATATCTCCCAAAGGAACTATGTTCTTGACTTGCTCTCCAAGACTGGAAAGATGGGTGCTAGACCAGTTGCTACTCCTATTGATATGAATCATAAACTCTCAGCCTCAGAAGGGACATTGTTAGAAGACAAAGGAACCTTTCAGAGACTTCTTGGGAAACTTTTGTATCTATGCATGACTCGGCCAAATATTGCATATGCTGTCAATTGCATTAGCCAATTCATGCATGCTCTCTGAGAAACTCATGGCAGCAGCAGAGAGAATCCTATGTTATTTGAAGGGCTCCCCAAGAAAAGGTATTCTGTTTGCCAAGCATGGTCATATGAAACTTGAAGCCTACACCGATGCTGACTGGGCCGGAAACATTGATGACAAAAGATCTACTTCTGGGTATTGCAGCTTGGTGGCTGGTAATGTTTCTTGGAGAAGCAAGAAACAATCGATTGTTGCTCGATCCTCTGCTGAAGCAAAATATAGGGCCATGGCACATGGAATTTCTGAATTATTATAGCTAAAATCATTGATGGAAGAACTTCGAGTTGAATATGACAAGCCAATGATGTTGTATTGTGATAATCAAGCTGCCATCAACATTGCTCACAACCCAGTGCAACATGATAGAACCAAGCATATTGAAGTTGATCGACACTTCATTAGGGAAAGGATCTCTTCGGGTGAAGTGTGTCTTCCTTTCATCACATCTGAAGGACAGTTGGTAGATTTTCTCACTTTCCAAGGCAAAACTTCAGCATGATATCAGCAAGCTTGGCATGATTGACATCTATGCTAAGCTTGAGGGGGAGTGTAGAGAAGATGGGCCGAATGGCCCATAGGTTGTTTATTCTTTCTTGTTATTTATGTTTCTTTTCTATAATGGGCCTTATTCTGGGCCCATCCTGTCTATATTAAGTTCTTTGTAAATTCTTGCCCTCCTAAGGGCCTCTTTGTAATTATTCAAATATATCTTAATAAAAGAATGTTAGGGTGTTGAGAGAGAGTTGGTTCGAAACTCTCATTCTCAGACCCTCATTGTTGAACTCTCAAGCTCTCCTCTCTTCAGTTTTCTACACAGATCAGCTGTAGGATGATGAAACCTACTGTGAAGCTGGCGGCGAACCTAGGAAGAAGACAACAGCAAGAAAAAGAACACGAGACCTTAATGCTCTGATACCATGTGAATAAACCCTAGTTGTTTATAGGTTAAAGTAGAGAAGAAGAAAGAAAAGAGAAAGAAGAAGGAAAGGAGAAGAGTGTTCGGCCAGACTAGAAGAGAGGATGTTCAAAAGTTACTCTCCTAGCCGACCCACTTGACTTTTATTCATAAAACTCAAGTTACAAGAAAGATAATTTTGTCCCTCATAGAAGATGGGACACATAACTTAAACTCAGATACAATAGACATTTCCCTTTCAATAAGATACACCAGAATGACCACAATAACCCTGACCGAGCATTCTAACAAACCCCAAAACCCTGGATGGCATACGGTTTATAAGATAGGTAGCAGTAAGAACAACATCACCCCAAAACCTTGTAGGAACATGTGAGGCAAATATGATACTTCTTGCAACTTCAACAATATGCCTATTTTTCCTTTCAGCAACTCCATTCTGTTATGGGGTCCTAACACAGGAGCTTTGATGAATAACCCCCATGTCAGAGAGATAGCAGGATAGGTTCTTCTCAAAATATTCTTTTGCATTGTCAGATCTGAAAATTTTAATCCTGGTATTAAATTGAGTTAGAACAAACTCATGGAATTGTCTTACAAGCCTTGGAACTTCATCACGGGATTTCATCAGGAATATCCAAGTGAACCGAGAAAAATCATCAATAAACAGGATAAAATATTTGTAGCCACCCATGGAGGGTAAGTGGTAAGGCCCCCACACATCAGAGTGCACAATATTAAAAGGAAAAGAGGATCTTTTATTACTCAAAGGATAATTGTTTCTACAATGCTTTGATAACTCACAAGACTCACAATGAAGACTGGACAAAATAATTCCCTCAAATAGTTCAGGGAATAGATGACTCAAGGAAAAAAAAGACAGATGACCAAAACGATGATGACACAACATAATCCAACTAATAAACTCTGAAGAAACAGATCCGAGAGCAACATTCCCATGATGATCAGTACATAGTCCCGGAGTATCAAACAGGTATATTCCGTTCGCCTCATGGCCACTCCCAATCACCTTCTGAGACTCCAGATCCTAAAAAACACAGTAGGAAGGAAAAAATGTTACACAACAGTTTAGAGACTTGGTTAAACTACTTACAGACAACAAATTCGTATGTAGTTTAGGTACATGAAGGGCAGAAGGTAGGAACAAGGAATCCGTAGCCTTGATGGTTCCCTTACTAGAGATAGGGGCAAGTGAACCATCAGCTAAAGTGATTTTATCACGTCCAGGAAGCAAGTCATATGAAACAAACAAGGTAGAAAGGTTGGTCATATGGTCAGAAGCACCTGAGTCAATAATCCAAAGGATGTTGAGATTACCTGAAATGGTTGCATGATTGGCAGAAGCCCTTATACCTGAGTGAGCAAATGCAAAAGAAGTTGAATTCCCTGAAGGGTTGGAAGTAGAAGTCACATCACCCAGCTGACTGATCATCTTCCCAAACTTTTCATATTTTGCTCTCATGGCTGCCAACTGTGCACAAGCAGACATTTCTTCAGTATCTGGCCCGATAGCTACATTTGCACTTCCTAATCTTTTACTATCATGTTTTTATTGAAACCGAATGGGAACAAGATTAGGATGTAATTTCCAGCACTTGTCTTTTGTGTGCTTCGACTTTTGCAGTACTCACATATAACTTCTTTCTTTCCTGTGCCACCAGAAGTTCCAGCACTCCCTTTAGGTTTAACCCTCATATTTGCAAAGTGATCACTAATATCAGCCCCTTGAACCTGAACAGCCCTTCTGCTCTCTTCACTACTCACCAATGCATAAGCTTGTGACAATGAGACACACTCTTTGGAAATAATATTCTGTTTTGTGATATCATATTCTGGGTTTAGTCCGATTAAGAACTCAAACACCATGTTCCTTTCAACCAATTTTATGTAGGTCTCTGCATCATTGGCGGTGTCCTAAGTTACAACTTCTATTAGGTCAATCTCTTGCCATAGAGACTTCAGGGTTGAGAAATATACAACTAGAGGTTTCTCCCCTTGCCTTAAATTCTTTACATCACTTCTCAATTTATATGATCTGGCCACATTGAGTTTTTGGGAATAGGTTTCTGCAACACTGTCCCATATTTCCTTTGCTGAATTCATCTATAGGTAGTGTTGACTAATTTGTGACTGCATTGAGTTCACAAGCCACCCAATGACAGTGTAATTTTCTTGCATCCACTTCTCGTAGAATGGATAATCTTCTGGGGGAGCCTTCTTGCTCTCGGAAATGAACCCCCACTTTCCTCTACTACATACATATATCTTTATTGATTGTGACCATGCCAGATAATTAGTTCCATCTAGTTTGACTGTGGTCACAGTCAATAAAGAATCACTTGGAGTCCCCTGAACCAGTC